>NC_136152.1:1991865-2084365 GCF_965212315.1 Lampetra planeri | reverse complement strand
GGGGGTGGTGTGTGGGGGGGGGTGTGTGTGTGGGGGGGGTGTGGGGGGGGGTGTGTGTGTGGGGGGTGTGTGTGTGGGGGGTGTGTGGTGGGGGGGGTGTGTGTGTGGGTGGGTGTGTGTGTGTGGGGGGTGTGTGTGTGTGGGTGTGGGTGTGTGTGTGGTGGGGGGTGTGTGGGTGTGGGGGGGGGTGGTGTGGTGGGTGTGTGTGGGGGTGTGTGTGGGGGTGTGTGGGGGTGTGTGTGGGGGGGGGGGTGGTGTGTGGGGGGGTGTGGGGGGGGGTGTGTGGGGGGTGTGTGGGGGGGGGGGGGGGGTGTGGGGGGGCACGAGTTGTCCCCAGCGCCTGGCTTCCACCACCGTCATGGCCGCTTCAGCAGTGGCCTCCAGACCAAAGTCCAGCAGACACCAAGGGCATTCTGGGGCATGCCAATGGATGGGAGACGATTCCCAGCGCTCGCTCTCCCCCACCAAACACTTCAAAGGATCAGTCACGATCGCAGACGGACGTGATGATGATGGCGAAGTAAAGCAAGGGCAATAAATGTGGTTTATGGACTCTGAGAAAAACACTTGGTACATTGTCTGCGCTGCCAAAACGCGCAGGCGCTCGTTTGGACTTTCAGCCCCCCCCCCCCCCTCGTTGTGCGTCGGTTGGAATTTGATGGCGGTGTTTGCATGCGCAAAGCTTGCGTGTCCTCGCTCTCACACAGGGGAGGAGGGGGGAGTGGTAGCGTTGTAGTTTACTGCACCGTGCTAAAGAGGCGGTGACCAGAGTTCGATTCCCCATCACCAGTGATGAATTATCTGGGGCCGGTGGTCCTGGGCCTCTCCCCTAGCTCGACGCATCCATTACGAGTTCCACGTGCGCCGTGTACACATTGCCACAAGGGAGGCAGGCCGGGCGCGGGTGTCGGTGCTGGTCGCTAGCAGCGCTTGTCCCAACAGTCTGTTAAAGGCTACACCACGGGGGGTGTGGGGGCCCCTTTGTCTTTGTCTGCTCGCAGGAGTTCATGCGGATGATGGGTGGCGCCAAGCAGGGCCAGATGGCCGTCGTGTTGCTCATCGAGCTGCTCAAGAACGGGCAGCGGCTTCCCCGGCCGAGCGAGTGCCCCGAAGAGGTGAGCGACCCTCCGAACGCACGTGCACGCACACACGGACATATCCACACGCGCGTGCCCACTCACACGCACGCAAGGGGGCATTAGTGTTCGTCGGAAACGTTCGGCGCATTTCTTAAACTCTGAAGCTGTAAACTATTTGACCGGGTAAGGCCCGCCGAGCTGTGTAGCTCTTTTTTCAGAAGCGACCTGGCCACAAATGATCGCTCAAAGTGGCTTATCGCGTGGAAATTTATAGCAGCCATATACACTAAACGGAAGGACCCGGAGAAAAATCCACGCGACCACAGGTAGAACACGCCAACTGGCAAACAAAGGTCCCGTAGATATGTTGCTGACCGTTAGGAAAATTGAGCGGGCTCGGGCAGGACCAGTGGTGAGAAGGGCTCATTGCCCGGCGGTCAACACTGGACACAGAGGGCACGCATCAGGGATCGCATCCGGTGAGAGGTAGATTATTGCAATCCTGGGACCGTGAGAAATGGCAATCCAGCAGTGGATCAATTGTTTGGGGGCCGTGCGAGAAAGGCGCTTGGGTCGAAAAGGTCACGTTCCACACGATCAGTGCCCAACCACGTGTCAGGTCACGCGTGCCTAAGCCAGAGGCAATACATCCAGAGAGACAGCAGGTTGTGTTTTCAGCTGGCCATCCCACCGCAAATGTCCAAAGGTATTTTCCACATTTGCCCCCCTCAACACGACACCGCTTGGGGGTTTTGTGTTGGCCGCGTTCATTCTTCCATCTGCCGCCGCTCCCCCTCGCCTCTGTCTCAGGGCACGCACGCACAGACGATGGCGTCGACGGCGTTGGGGATTGTTGCCTTGATCATCGGTCACCATCGTTCTTTTTCTTGGCACTTTCCCCACTACTCTGACCTGCGTCGCACGCAATAAACCAGAGAAGTTCAACATACATAGTTTGTTGTCCCGCCCCCCGCACCTCCGATTAGCATGTTTGGCTATGCACGGCGCGAAAAAAGTTCAATATTACCTACATACGTCATTACCCCCCTGGCCCTGCTTGGCCCCGAGCCAGATGTCCTTTTTGCGAGACAGCCGTAGTGCAACTTTCAGTTCCAGGCAGCGAAAAACCACTCCTGCCATGAGGGCCCCGCTGGTTCGGCTTGGATGTGTTGGTGGGGAAAAAAAAAAATGGCCACCCGACTCGTGCTTTTCCGACCACTGCGGGTTCCCTCTGCCGATGCGAGAGCGCGTTGTCTGATGGAGCGTGTGTGTGCGCGCCTGCGTCCACATCCTCACCCTGCCAGGTGTACCGCATCATGCTCGACTGCTGGCACACGGAGCCACCGCAGCGGCCTGGCTTCCGCGACCTCCTGCTGCGCATCGACAGCATCCGCGACAATAACCCGCGCGGCTGATGGGGCCGGGCGCGCGGTTCCAGCGTGGAGGAGATGCCCGGCGTGGAGTCGTTGCGGCGAGAGAGGGAGGGCGGGCGAACGGAGCCAAGGGTTGCACTCGCCTTGTCTCCGTCGCCCCGACGAACAGATGTTTGCGGACCCTGAAAAAAGCTAAAGCCATCCCCCCCCACCCCCCCCCGTCCCTAAGGCGGCAGCTCGTCACGCAGGAGCGCCGTCTGCAGCACAACACCCATGGCCTCCGTCTGCAGGCGGGGCCGACGTTCAGTCTGCCAGACTTTGCCTGCTTCGGCGATTTCCCGAGTCGTTACGACGGACACTTTTTTTTTTATGTCGCCGTTGCGTTAGGAGGATGGTGGTGAGCAGCGCTCGCTTGCCGTGTGTTCAAGGGCTTCTCCGTTGCCTTGTCAAGAGTCTCGGGCTTCAGATTTTTAGCGTCGCTGGAACCTGGATTCTCCCTGCAGCTTTCGCTGCGACGGAACTGCACCTGTAAATATTGTTTGGATTTTTGGTCCGCGTAGCCTGGCAACCCTCCCACCGCCCGCGTGGTTCAAATCTACACGCGGATGAAAATGCAACACAAACAAACCGCAGCGGGGGCAATACTCAGTGGTGGCAGCAGCAAAGAAGGCCAGATTCCTGAACTTCGACTAGATTGCCTTCATTAAACGACGACGACGACAACGATAATTTAGAAGCCGCAACCAGTTTTCACGCCAGTGGCCGCCACCCATCAACATTTAACTCTGCTGCACTCGCCTGCGTGTCCACGCGGTCCATGTGGCACAACATTCACGGACCCTTGCCCACTATAACAAAGCGCGCTTAAGCTGTGAAGGGAGGGGTTGTGGGGGGGGGGTGTCTCACTGTACAATCGCGATACCCTGAACGCCCAACACCCTCGTTTCGGTCACGGCAACGCCCTCGGCCACCGGATTCCTCTCTCGCCGAACGTGTTTCGGCAATCGCTTGTACGACTAGAGAGTAGGTGGCACATTTATTTGTAGTAAGCCACAGCCATAGCGAGGTATACTGGATGTGGTGTGCCGTGTGGGGAAATATTTTCTGGGTTGCTCCACCCCAGGGCAAACCCCCTCCCCCCCCCCACCGCTGAAGTTGATGCTTCAATCCTGGGTGCCTGACCTTTCCTGCCGGGGGGGGGGGGGGTACACTGTGAACCCCGACCTCCCATTGGCTAGCTCAGTTATCACACCTCCCTCCCGTCGACGAATGGTGATGGACGTCAGATGCACAAATAACCCATCGTTAGTGCCACCTCTGGCCCTGCTTGGCCCTGAAGCCGGATTAAGATGTCTTGCGGGGTCGGCGTATCACAGGCACGGACCTGGCTTTGCTTCGAAATATAACCAATGGGAAAAAAACCTCATTACCCAGAGGGCACCTGCCCCCGCCTCTGATGTGCCAGTCGAAAAGGGGCATTTATTGCTGTGAAGCCACGGACCCTCCGGCGCTCTCGGCCTCCCCCTCGTCGCGCTTCTGCCCCATCGCTGCGGGCAGCGGGTTTTGTCGCTTCACCTAAAAAAATATGTAAACCAAAGTCAAGGGCTTGGGGTCAGTACGCTCTGTAAATGGCAACCACGCTCACCGCCCAAGGGGGGGGGGGGAGCGGTGGGCTGTGGGGGCGCATGCAGACTCAGCGACGGCTCCGAGGCCACAAGCAACTCAAGCAGGGCACGTGCGCCACGTTATCGGCTTGCATGCATATCCTAATAAACAGAGCAACAAGCCAGTTAAATCTCTCTCTATCTCACTACACACATCTGTCTCGGATCCTTCACTTAAAGCTAGCTACATCCGCTGTCGCTTGTCATCTCACTTGGAGTTTATAATTTTAAGAGATTCGGGGGGGGGGGGGGGGGGGTGGGGGTATAATCATTTGTTGCTTGGGGTCCCCTTCCCACCGTCCCAGTTTGCGAGCACCACCACCACAGATGGGGACGCTCTGGGCCTGAGCAACCTAGGGGCGGGCCTGATCGGAGGAGGGGCAGCGCGCAGGTTTTTGAGGGGGAAGACGGGGATCGCATGAGCGGAGGGGGGGGAGGCACACGTCGGGAGTAGACCTTTGAGAAACAAATAGCCGGCAAGGAGTCAATTACGCGGAGTGCCAAGGAGAGGACGAGAACGAGGTGGGAATGCAACAGATCATTCGGTCATGATGATGCTGCTGCTGCTGCAGAGACGACGCAAAGAGTAAAAAAAACACATTCGTCAGTAACGCTGTGGGCTTTAAGAAGAGCAAATACATGATTGGCGACAGGTCAGATAATAGCCCTTCCCCATCTTAGTAGAACATTAAGTCTGCGTCTTGAGAGGGTGTCCTGGGAAAACCAGGACAGGTGGCAACCGTAGGGAACATGGAGGTTGTGGGTAAGAGTTGTTGCGATGGCAGCGACGCAGGGCGGTTGAAATATGGAATCCATGCTGCTGTTATGATTATGCCCTTGAAGGTTCCAAATTCGTGCGTCTATGCATTCCTGTGAGTGTTTTTCTGGCCGTACGCGAGTTCACTTTTGCAGGAATCAAAGCGGGGACTAAGGGCCAAAAACAAAAAAAGGAGAACGCGGAAGAAGAAGACGCGTCGTGCAGAAAGTGTTTAGGCTCGGCTCTCAACAGACGAGAGCTTTGGGTCAGAGGTCAGAGGAGAGGGGGCAGGTGTATGTCTGTGGCAAAGGGCAGCGCACGCGGTGGTGGTGTGGTGTGGAGGGGTCTTTAAAGGGGCAGAGGACTTTTGAGGTCGTGCATGCACGTGACCTCTGCGGCAACGCCTCGCGCTCCGTGCCGGTCTCGACGGGCGAGGTGGGGGGGGGGGTTGTACCGCCGTCGAGTGGTTGCGTCGTCGTCGTCACCCGCGGCTCTTTATACTGTACGTGCGCGCTCGCGGAACGCATCCTGCAAGTGGTGTGCTAAAAGCGGCGGGCAGACAAAGTTGCGCCGCCGTTCTTCCCGCTTGAGGGCATTATAGCTGGGGGGGGGGGGGGGGGGCATTCTGGTGGTGTCTGCGATTGCAAAAAAAAACCCCGGGCAGAAATGATCGTCAATGCTGTGTGAATCAGGCCGCCGAAAGAGTGAAAAGCAAATAGGATGGGTCTGGGGCTGCCAAATATTGAGGGGTAGGGTAACAGCAGCAGCAGCACACGGAGCCAGCCAGATTTTCATAGCCTCTATCACAAACCCTAACAGCGAGTCATAACAGCCCACAGTGCAACTGCACTCACCAATCTCAAACCGTGAACCACACAGTAACTGCACTGGCCATGCTTAGATAACGGAGTCCATGGGTGTCCACGCAAGTCCTAACCTCTTCGCATCTCAAACCATGGACTCCACGCGGTCATTCGCCGGGCCAGATGCTCGGATGTTCGCCGGCTCACTTGCCAACGGCAACACACAAGAAACGTCCGCCCATCACCTCACCGTGCGAATTGAGAGCTCCCAACAAACCGAGTCGTCGACACCAAGACGTGCCCAGCAGCAAGTCGCAGCATCTTCACGGCTGCTCGTCCCGAAGCGAATCACACATTGGAACGTTGTTTTAAAACTTCAAACCATGCCGGCCTTTTCATTTTTGTTGTTGTTCGCTTTTCACTTTTAGCACCATTTTGCTTTTAAAATTCGAGGACTTTTTGGATGCACTGAAGGTGACTGGAGAGCCAGAATGTTGTTTTTTTACTGAACGTATCTATAATATATCTCGTCGTCACTTGGCTCGGGAATGGCTGAATATTTACACACACACACGGCAAAAACACCTTTTTTTACGGAAAAAATTCAAAACGTAAAAATACGCAAAAAATTTAAACAAAAAATTAATAGGGAATATATTTTCGTACGTTGGGTTTTTCTCTCTCCTTTTCTCAGTGTCTCTTTTATATATAAAAAAAAATAATGTAATTTACCAAAAAAATGCTGCTTTCATTAATAATCACTGACTAGCAAAAATGTATAAACTGCTGTTTAAATTAGGACTTCTACCTTCAGCTTTAATTTTGTGGGGGGGGGGGAAAAAAAACCGTGATTAATAATTTTGACGGAATAACTCGAATAAAAATAATTAATCAGGTAACCTGCCTCTCATTGGCTTTGGCCAAACACCTGCGGCCGTGGGACCGCGGGAGGGCGGGGGGCAGGAGGGGACGGGGGTGGGGGGGGCAAGTGGGGGGCTAAGTGGGGGGGGGGGGGTGACGACAGTGGGCAGAGATTCTGCAAGAAACCCCTCGGAATCGTTTGGCCTTTAAAAAAAAAACTTGGGCACGGCCACATTTTTTCGTCCACCCCTCCCCGATCGCGCGCGCATTCGCACTTTTTGACTCACGGACACAAATCATGGACCTTAAAAACTTTACAAATGTGCTGCATTTAAAAAAAAATGTTTTTGATCCTTTTTTGATAAATAAAAAAAAGTGAAAATTTATTCCAAGCGTTGGGTGTCGTCCTCCCCGCCCCCACCCACCCGTGTTCATTCTCGGCACGCCACACCGCACGACGCTCCGTGCGAAGAGCCATCGGACGAACCCGTGCCACTCGTCAGTGGCCGTCACCGACGGGGGCTGCTGTTGCACTCGCTTGGTGTCGTCTGCCAGCAAAGCACGCGGCGGCAAATGGTGCTCCGTGGCTTCGCCCACAACGCGTTAAAATGTGCCAGGAATTGTTGTTTCCACTTTGGCGACGCTCCCCCCCCCTAGAGTTTTCAAATCACCGTCACGGGATCTAAAGCGCGTTTGGTTAATACACTCGCAGTATTCACCAGGGCGGTCAACTCGGGTTTGAACCGTGGCTCGCCTGCACCAAGAATCAACCGCGCTGCCGCACGGCCATACGAGAAAAACGAATGGCCGATAACCAGATCGCCTGGAATGCACAACAACCCCATCCGCTAAGTGGTGTTGAGCCTGGCTAGTGCTTGGATGGGCGACCGCCACCTAGGCCATGCCAGGCTTTGTCGGTCGAGTCGAGGCCAGGAGAAGGCAGTTCCGAGTGTGGCTCCCCCACCCTGTGTGGTGGGGTTTTCTCCGGTCTCCTCCTACATGAGGCCAAACTCTCACACGTCACAGAATTCATGGCCAAACATTGCGACGATGCAGGACCCCTCGTGAAAATGTGTCTCGGGAGTCAGGGAGGCTTGTTATTATTATTTCTTATGTGCGCAGTGGCTTAGTTGACCGGGCATCCCGATCCATCGAGGCTTGCTGGGGTGGATGAAATTGATCGGCGGCTCGCCACTAAGTAAAAAAAAATTCTCACTAGCTGCACAGGGCTCACACCCTACAAACCGCGATTAGTTAGAGACAGAAGACAAGGGACACGGGGGGCTCAAGGTCTTTCCGTGTTTCCATCTCCTTGCTAAACAACAACCTAATGTCATACATGTCATAAAATAACAAACAAGCGGGAGTTACACGGTGAACGGCGGCATAAAAACCTTAAATCGCGGTACATTTGGCATTCCGACTTTGTGGAAACGAGACAAAGTGAGCGCGCCTATCTTTAATTTGCACGTCCGCGTGGGCTCGCGCTGTAAACAGAATTAAAACGCAGACGGCGGCAGACGAACCGCTTGGGCCGTCCGGCCGTGGCGAAAATGCACAAAACGGTTTTGAAAGAACGATTCTCAAACCCGGGGTCGGAGCACATCGCAGCGGTGTCGCGAAAGAGTTACGGTACTGGGCGACGGTTCAGATTTTTAGTTTGCCGTCATTCCCCGCACCACCGATTCGCACGGTTGGCTACGTACGGCGGCGAAAGTTTAACATGTCAGCAATGTCACGGGGTGGGTAAGGGCCGACGTGCAAGTCCATCGTTAGCGCCGATTATATCGGAACACGCGATAACAACATGAACATCAATAAACGGGCATGAGAATTCTTACCTCTGCCAGATGGGTTAAACGGTGATGACATCATACCAGATATGATGCACGGGGCTTGGTTTTATCCTGCCGCCAGGTTGGCTGGCCGGCGACAGCGGGTTTCGATGACGTTACCAACCAAACAGTTCTTAACGTGAGAGCTTCACCATCTCGCTACGGCACCGAAGATTTTTACCTTTTGACTTTCGACCCCGTTTTGCTCTCACGACGTGAATGATCGTCCCACAATCGTAGCCCTGCGTGGGACGTTATGGAAAAAAAAAATATTTCCCCGCATCGAAGCTCCCGGGTGGGGTTCAAATTCACGCGTTGTCAAAAGTCAGTTTTGGCGGCAACATTGCCAGCATCTGGCAAAAAAAAACTGACATAAAATTATCGCCTCTCCCCTGCCAACTCCGCACGAAGGAGTTGGTAAAACAAAACACAAAACCAGAGCTCGGTTCGTTTTACAAGTCAAGTCATTAATTAAAAATATAAACACATGCAGGCACATAACAGAAAGCACGAAAAGTGATAAAATACAAATTAAAAGAATAAATAACACAGGACCGACGACGACAAAAAATTATCGGAACGAGAGATGTGAAGTGACATAGCAATGCCTTTTCATGAAAATGAGGTAACAATCTCGCACACTTTGGCAACTCAGGAGACAAATAAACACACGAAGGACGTGCCCCAACAGATCCGCATCTTCATCGTCATCATCATCAATATCCACCAGTTTTGTTCTCCAAAATACGCACCACAGAGAAATGGCACATGTTAATATACACGCTGGCACGCGCGCGCACACGCGGTTTACACGCGCGCACAAATCCATACGCCGACCGAAATAAAGATATTCCCATTTGGACGACTGTTGGGGACAAGTGCTTGTTCGCGAACACCTATCAAGGCCGGCAACGTGCACGAGCGGATGGTGTAAGCCAGCCCCCCCCACGCCCTTTGTGTCCCCGGTGTTGATGCCTAGACATTGCAGCCGGTACTCGTGCAAGGCCGAGTGGACTTACAGGCGGGAGACCCAGGACAGGTCAGGGAATACCTGTTGGTCACCGATGTTAGCGGTGGCCAGAAATCAAATGCAGGCCTCGTCAAGTTTGCAGCGGCGCCACAAACTATACTGCGCCGCCGCCACCGCCCCCCGCACCACACGGACGCAACACATCGGCAACGTCCATTCGCCACTAAAGCGACGGTGACATTGCCACGGCGCTTGTGCCAGGCTAGGTGCAATTGGATGCCCCGTGAAGTGCCAAAGGCTCGCTCGGCAGGCGGTCTACGGGGACAGACCCAGGGGTTATGGGTCAGGGTCTCCCGTCTCTCCGCGTGGTGCCGGACGGCGACCCCGCGATGTGCCGCGAGCAGTGTTAATCGGCGCCTACACACCCACCACGCCGGCTAGCGGGGGGGGGGGGGGGCGCAGGACAGACGCAAGCAGCCACTGACCCATCTCCACCGTGACTGTAACTACCACAGGACTACAGATAAAACAAAGACACACACTCACTCACCGCGCGCACACTCGCTCACCGCTCACACGGGCGTGCGACCCATTCAACAACCGGCGCTGGCGTGGAGAGGTGGCCGCCTTCCCCCGTGGCAGACAGCACCGGACAAGGATGCCGTCGCGCCTTTTCCCACGGAGCGGACCTGGTGCGGGCCAACGCCCGCTCAGAACCTGGGGGAGGAGAACGCCTTCGGCCACGACTCGGGGTGTGTGTTCCTGGATTTCCCCAGGATCCTCGGCTTGTCGAGGCAGCTGCTGTCCTGGGGAATCTTGTCCGTCTTCTCCTGGCACACGGCGAGTCCCTGATAGACGGTGCCAAGTCCGCGATGCGATGGCGTGGAGTCCCCTCCCGTGGTGTTGTGAAATATTACTCCTCTCTCCCCGTGATGTCATCCCGGTTCTGTGTACCTCGGGTGTGGTAACCGTAGCCGCGACAGCAACTCTCTCGTGAGGAAAATCTACCGCGGGAGTTGCGATTTTTAAAAATACAAACAATAATCATCATCATCATCTTCTTGTCGCCTTGCTCTGTTTTTAAATGCCGAGTTTTTCAATAAAATAGCTCTCCTTGTGACTCGGAATAAAACTTTAGTACCAGGCCTGTGTTTAAGAGCCAGTTTTTCTTTCTTCCCGTCACATGGTTCCATTATTTATTTGTGTTCACTTCCTTCATTTCATTTCCATTTTCTTCCTTGTCGACTTCTCGGGAGATAGCAATCCCAACCATGTGCCTCTCGCGCTGTGGCCGGGTCGATTCTGGTCGAATCCAATCCGGTCCGGTCAAATCCGTTCCGGTCGATTGTAATCCGGTCCGGTCTGGTCGACTCCGTTCCGTTTTGCTTCATCGTCCGGGTTGTGTTCGCTCGCGTGAGGAAGAATCGTCACGGCGACTCTCGCGTGTGCGTGCGTGCGTGTGCGATTGGCTTTTAACACGAGACACTTTTGTTATCCTACATCAAAAACTCGACTTCATATCCGGAGACGTTTAAACACTCGTTGACGACGACAACATCATAATCGTATCGCGTCCACAGATAATACCACCACCGCCATCACGCGCGTACCTCCGCCGCCTACCAACGAAGAACAATTTCACATTTTCAAAGCGACCTTCGTCGATGTCCGCACACGGCACCACGGACAGCTCTGTTGTTTTGCATTCGTTCGGTGACTTTGAGCCGTGGGGCCACCGGAGGACCGTTGCACGCCGGAGGATTCCCCCACCGTCAACGGCCTTCGGCCAGGCGTTCGACGGCGAGGCGCCCCCCCTCCTCCCCCGAGCGTGCCCGCACGTCACTAAATGGGCGACGATGCCACGCAGGCAGGGAGAGGGGAACGGCAGCGCCGGGCGCAACGGGTGGCGGCACCGATTCGGATGCCGCGCTGCGTTCCGGCCTCCTCACCTTCAAACCCCCCACCCCTCCCCCAAACACGTCGCGTACCGCAGGTCGACGAGCGGAGCGGTCCCACCCCCGCACCGCCGATTTCCCACCTCCGCCCTCGTCGCGCGAAGGGCTCCGAGAGACCCCGGCAGCGCGGGTCGGAGGTCGCGCAGCGGCCCCCCGACGGGCCAACCGGTGGCCGCGCGGGCCAGACGACCGGGGGCGACCGTCAGCACTCGGCGTGCACCGTGACGGCCGCCTGCAGGCAGTGGCCGTGGCGGGAGGACGAGCCCGGCCCGTGGTGGTGCAAGTGGTGGTGGCCGCCTCCGTGCCTCGGCGGACGACCGCCGCCGCCGCCGCCCCCCCCCCACGGTTTGGCGAGGAGGGCGGCCGTCTGCGGCGGGGTGTCCGGCTCCAGCTCCTCGTCGTCGCGGTAACGAGACGACTCCTCGTTTTGCTGCTGAAGCTGCTGCTGCTGCTGCTGTTGCTGCTGCTGCTGCAGCTGGTGCTGCTGCTGCTGCTGGGCGTGATGCTGCGCTCCACGGCAACGGCCGGCGTCGTCGCAGCGACCGGCAGGGTGGTCGCCGCGGCGACCCGAGGAGGGCAGGCGCAGGCCGATGGGAGGCAGCGGGTCGAGGCCGCAGGGCGGGTTCTCGCTGTCCTCCTGCGGGCTCATGGTGCTGTAACCTGCGGCACGGAGACACGGCGCGATCAGCGAGCCACCCACGGCACCGTGCGCGCCACAGTCGCGCTCGGCAATCTGCGAGCGCACTTGCTTTGGTCGCTCACAGTCAGGTTTTCCCCCGTCAACGAATTAGGCCGCCGCTTTCTCCCCCCAGATCGCTGCCGCTTGCAGGCGTGGGGAAGAGCTGTGCCAGATTGAACAAGCGCCCTCTGGCGGGGGGCGGGCGGGCGCCTGATGAACACGGTGGCGAGCACCAGCTCTCGCAGCATGGCCCGGAGGGGAATGGTGAGGCGTGGGAGTGTGCTTGAGCGGAGTGGTACGCACGGTGGAGCGTGGGGTGTGGCGATGGTGGTGACGGGGGAGAGGGTCTGGTGATGGTGGTGATGGTGTAGAGGGTGTGGTGGTGCTGGTGGCGGTGTAGAGGGTGAGGTGGTGGTGGTCGGCGGTGGTGTAGTGGGTGGGGTGCGGTGGCGGTGTAGAGGGTGTGGTGGTGGTGTAGGGGGCGAGGTGTGGTGGCGCACGCTGGACGAGTGAGCAAGGCTGGTGGGTGACCAGGGTGGGCGAGCAAGGCAAGTGGTGGTGGCGGTGCGGATGAGCGGGCGAGCGGGTGGCACCGTGATCGCTCTCGGTGCCCGAACGTCCCCAGTAGCGGCGCCGCCGATCGGGACTGTGGGCCCTCCGCTCCATGACGGCGGCGATGAAGCGAGTGTGGCCCACTGCACCACACGGACACACACAGTGACACGGTGAACACACACACACAGTGACACGGTGAACACACACACAGTGACACGGTGACACCAACACACACACACACGGTGACACTAACACACACACACATGGTGACACTAACACACACACACGGTGAGATTAACACACACACACACAGTGACACTGACACACACGCAGTGACAGGGTGACATTGGCACACATATACACTCACACGCAGTGACACTGTGATACACACACGCACAGTGACATGGTGACACGCACAGTGACACCACCATGCAGACACACCACGCAAACATTGTGTAACCACACATCCTGCTGGGCGCAGGTGCTGCGAGCGAGTGGGATGCTGCCATCGTCGTGTTCTCGTGAATTCTGTTGGCTCGCGCTCAGGATCTGCGAGCTCCCCCGTAAGATTCGCCCGGCTCAAGAGTTGCCGTGTGCCACCTTGATATAAAAACACTTCCCACCCGCTCCCCCCCCGTCTCGGCAGGCTCACCATCACCAGCCATTATCATCAAACAGCTGCTGGACGACGGCCCCTCCCGCACGGGTCGTCAACGCGCGGACCCCAACCGAGGACGGGCGCAGAGGGACGCTGGCGGCGCGTGGCGCGGGGGGGGCAACGCTACTCACTGATGCCGCGGTCCTCGTGGCTGTCCTCGTCGCGCTCCGTGTCGATGTTCGACATCCGCACGGACATCTCTGCGCACAACACACAAATGCAGCCGCACGGCCATAGCGGCCAGCCGTTATTCACGATCGTCCCCCGAGTGCGGCCTAGTCCCCACGCCTTCCGAGACGTCTGACCAGCGTCAACGAGTAGGCCAAAAACACCAAGAGCTCCCCCGCCCCTCTTGTGCAGGTCCTTCCTCCAGCAGCGGACTGGAGATGGCAATTGCAGGGCTGGGCCTTGACCTATTAGCTCGGTGTACGGTCATCCCGGTTACATTTCGCAACGCTGTCTGTCCAGCTTAAGTCTCTCGCTCTCCTTCGACTTGACCAAACATCGACATGGTTCCTCTCCCCCCGGGATGTTCCCGTCACGCCTAGAGGCCACGTCTCTAAAACCCTAGAGGTCCCCTCTCTCCGCCTACGTCAGTTCGGTCCGGCCTCTTCGCCAGCCTCGGAAGGTTATTTTAATTACCGTCGTTATTCCGTGGGGCTATGAACTTGCGCCTTCACTCTGGGAGTAAAATGCTGCAACACCCCACACACACACGTCCCCTCAAATCTCCTAAAAGGCCTGTGGAGTGGGATTCAGATCTCTGCGTTCTCGGGTCATGGAGGCTTCGGCCTATGAGCGACCGAGCTCCTTCGCCGTGTAGTAGGCAGTACCCCTCGCCGAATCTGGAACGCTCTCCGGCGGAATCTCAGGATCTCCCCCCTGTGGACATTTTCAAGTTCGTCTTACATCTTATCCACGCACTTCCCGTTTCGTTCGACTTTTGGTTGATTAAGAAAAAATGGTTTTCGCATTTATTCGATTATTTAGCAGTCTATTAGCGTCTGGTTTCACGAGCTGTCATCATGCCGAGTGTCTGCTGCAAGAAGCAAGGCACTTCACAATACAATTATTTTGATTTAAAGCTTTCGTGACTGCAGGGATTCATCTTCTTGGTTCTTTCGGTAAAGTCACGTAAAAGGGAAATAATGAAATAAAACATAATAAAATACAATTCTCTAGACGTTTCGGCCACAACGCAAGCAGCCATCCTCAGGTGAAGAACAGGGCTGTCGGAAAGACAGCCCTGTTCTTCACCTGAGGACGACTTTACCGAAAGAACCAAAAAGATGAATACAATTATTATTATCATCACATGAACCCTCCTGTCGTTGTTGTGGTCATAGTCGTTATGGCGACGGTGCGGCGGAGGAGAGGTGCACTGACCCTGCGTGGCGAGCGGGGACATGTGCTGGTGCCGCTGCCGCTGCTTCTGATGGCGGTAGGCGTAGATGCCCAGCACCACCACCATGACGACGCCCATGATGCCCCCGGCCACGGGCCCCACGGGGGCGCTCTTCACGGCCCCCAGGGCCCCGGCGTCCTCCACGGCTGCCCCGGGGGAGACACACACACACACCGCGGCCGCTCAGCCTCGCGCCCCAGACACACAGACGCAATGGATGGCCGTCGACAAGCGTTTCGTAAACACGCTCATTGACGACTCTCCGAAGGAGGAGGCATTTTTTAGACCCGGCAAAGTCGCAGATCCCATGGGACCTAAACCACCACGGCGCCACCACGGCCAGCCGTGGCCAGAGCTGGGTCGCGACGGGGAAAAACGCAGCCCCGCCTCGGATTGCGCCGCGGGAGCCGATCGGCTTGCCTGAGCGAGCGGGGCTGTGGCAATGTCGGGTCCGGTTCTGGCCCAGTCACTTTCCGGCCAAGTCCGTTTCTGGCAGAGTCACTATGCGGTCAAGTCCGTTTCCCGGTCCAGTAATTTCCCGGTCGTGTTGGTTCCCACGAGGAAGAATCGTCACGGGCCCACTCACCACCTTTCCCTTCGGCGTAGGGGCTGCGGGCGCCCACGACGCCGCCGAAGCAGTCCTTTTGGGGGGCGCAGTACGGCGCGTCGAGCGCCGTGCCCCCGTCCGAGTCCACCGTGCACCACTCGCAGTCCAGCACGCCGAAGCAGTCACTGCCGCCAACAACAAAGATCCACACCCCGCCGTATATTATGAGGTCGCAGCAATTACGCACAAAGTGCGCGCCACAAATTAACCGCAGTGAATTGCCGATGTCGTCAAGGAGCAGAAAGCATCATCACGTCAAATCCGGTCATCCTCGCAGCGACAGCAGTGGGCTTCTGACTAGTCATCGAACAACGCATCGCGCGCTTTCAGATGCGCTTCTGCGGCCGTCTGGAACGCTCTTCCTTCCGATATTAGGAAGCCACTGGAGCTATGCACTTTTAAATAATCCCGATTGAAAACTAATTTCTTTAGAACTGTTTTTTGTGCTTAGTTTGTGGTCCTTCCCGACTGCACCTCCGATTAGCACGGCTGGCTACGTACGGTGCAAAAGAAGTTCAAAATACATGCATAGCCTCAATAGGCTCTCGGGGAAAGTGCTGTTAGTGAGCAACACCTATGAAGGCCTGGCATGGCATATAAGTTGGTGAATGGCCAACATCACACCCGCCTGACTTTGTCTCCATGTGGTGATGCTTACACAGTGCACAATATACTGATTGAGCCCTCGACCGCTTCAGATAATCATCACGGGTGTTTGGCAGCGGGGATCAAAATCTGATCGCTGGAATCGTAGCGCAGTGCGCCAACTGTTGCACTACCACTACCCACTCGCAAACAGACACACGCACACGAAATTCAAACGTGAATTCCCTTGACACAGTCACGCATACGTACACACACGTTAAACGTGGCCACGCACACACGCACACGGGAAACACAGCACGCGTCCGCGCTCGGTGCGTCGCCGCTCTTGACGGGCGCGGCGCTACCTCTTGGTGTGGCGCTGGCTGCAGCGCGTGTTGATGCACTGGGGAAGCGTCTCCTGCAGCGCGGGGTCAAAGGTGGCCAGGCTCAGCGTTTCCTGTGTGACTTCACAGCTGGGGTTGCTGGGACGGGGGGGGGCGGAGAGGGGGAACCGGGGGGGGGGGGCGGAGAGGGGGAACCGAGGGGGGGAGTGGCGCGAGCATGAACGGCGCACATATGGCAACAGCTTCCAACATTCTTGCTGTAATTGTGTCACGTACAACGTGCAGCCATTCTCAATCCACTGCTGGATTAAGAACTCCCTCATTTTAACAAGTAGGCTTTCGCGACCAATATTATTCATAATCAACGTTTTTGGGTTTAGATCGCGTTATTTATAAATGTGTCGTAACCCTCCACCACCCGAGACGGCCAATGAGTAAAAAAGTGTCACGCTGACAAAAGACAAATAGTTCACTGCTTTAGCCCACCGGTGTGTTGAAGCATGAAACCACAACATTTACAATTTTTGAGTACGACGTTTCGCTGGTAATTGCATCCAGCATCATCGGGTGGTGGAGGGTTACGACACATTTATAAATTACGCGATCTAAACCCAAAAACGTTGATTATGAACTCCCTCATTGTGAGTGCCGGTCTCATCGGAGTCGTTTGACTGTACTTCCACCACTCTGTTGGTAAAGCGTGAGGGAGGGGCTCCCAGGACCGGTTAATCAGAAACAGAATCTTTATTTAGACGGGTGGAATCCGATGAGCTATGAAGCTCTTTTTATCACAAACGCCCGGTGAAAGATATTGTTCGCCAGTGATGGTAGCCGTGGCCAGCAACTCAACTCAAGTTCCTGCCCATGCAACACATCCTCCCCAATCGAAAGCCGTACATTTTTGTACTCAAGTGATCAATCACGATGCTGGACAATCTATGCAACGATTGACCAATAAATATTAATCTAGACATGCGCATGCGGGTCACACTATTCTACAGGATTATGGCGCGATGCATAAGATGTTTGGCGCTAGGCCACGTACACTCGTGTCGCTGGTGCCCCTTCCACTACCCAAACTAATTAAACTGCCGCGTGCACAAGCGTTGCAGAGACGCGCCGGTTATTCGCGTTGCTTAAACCTCGCTCGCCGGCGAACTCGAAAACGATTACTCGGATCAGAATTTAGCAATGAGAGACGGGGCGTTTTGTCAGGCACCCTCGGGACAAGGTCCAAGAAGCCGGAATAAACATCCACAATGAGGAGATAATTTTGCCTGACGGTGAGGGGGGAGGGGGCGGAGGGGGCTCAGGGATTGGTTCCTAACATGTGTGGCCACAAGGTAGTAGAGGATGCAATCCGTGGATTGTAGCAGACACCAAGGCTCGCTGCACAAAACACTAGACATCTCCGACTGCGTGGCACAACGGTCCATTGGAATGGTACCGACGGTGGGTTCTCACACATCCACCAGGGTTGGGGAACCGCTGCAACCGGAGTCACGGATTTCGTAAAAAAAAAAAAACACGTGTTTTTAATAACGACCCGAAGGCCACAACTGTGCTGGCATCCGTTGTTATGCATTGGTAACGCATTCCGCTGTTGCGCCGCTGTCAAATCCATCTCACTCACGACGGAGCTTCGTTTTTTAATTGCAGCGTTCGTTGCAAAACGTTCGGGGCTGTTACAAAATTAAAATCGCCGAGCGCAGCTCTCTACTCCGTTGATAAAACTGGGCACGTGCCTGCCCAAACGCTGCCAACAACAAAAAATAAATCTCTACGGCGAGCGCGAAGCCGTGCCGCCGCCGCCACTGTCAGAGCCATCTCGGTGCTAAGTCGGGGCCCTCCTGTGCAAGGAGGTAAAATGGCCACAGCAGCTTAACTCGGAACACATTGGTGGGGGGGGGGGGGAGGGGGGCAGCACTTCAAGCGGGCTCCCGAAGAAGTGCGCGCTTTGCAGAAACAAAACTCTCAAAAGCAAACGGAGAGTGAAGGGGGTGCGTTACTCGGCCGAGTACTGACGAAGAGGTTAGAGCTTGGGGTGAGGATAAGTTCGAGGGCTAGTGTGTCCAGCAGTGGGCTGGCTGGCGAGTTGGTTTCAATCGCAATGATGCTGCACAGCGTCGTCGCGCGTGCAAAA
This sequence comes from Lampetra planeri, assembly GCF_965212315.1. Taxonomy (NCBI): domain Eukaryota; kingdom Metazoa; phylum Chordata; class Hyperoartia; order Petromyzontiformes; family Petromyzontidae; genus Lampetra; species Lampetra planeri. The sequence goes on along the minus strand of NC_136152.1, from coordinate 2,066,092 downwards.
ACCGCTGCTCGCAATCGCCGACGAGGCAGCCACCCGGGCAGCGCCCGGTCCTCGCTTCCACCAACCGACCGAAACCCCTACCCGCAGCCTCTGTATATTTTGACGTTTTCACAGCCAATTAATTAACGAGTGATTGCACGCGCGGGAAAGAAACCGAAGCGCCCGGAGGGGAAAAAAAAAGCAAGCCGCTGCGCGCGAGGGGGGAAACGCGCTTCAGCGACGGCACGATCGGCGCGTGCCGGCGGACGGTGGGCTTGCCGGTGAGGGTTGGTGCTCGTGGATGGTCGCCTAAGTTCGCTCGGGGGGGTAACCACACGAATGGCCGGTGGGCTAGGCCCAGGCTCAACGGGAGGACCGGTGTGACACTCAGTGGCTGCAGTTGGTTGATTGTTGCTAGAGGTGGGGCGAGTGTGCTGCTGCCGAGGAGTAGAATGCACCACACCACCCTGCTGACGGTTGCCCTGCGTGTGGGCGCACGCTGTCTGTGCACTGGCAAGCGTAACGTTGTACCTACAGATGTCTCTCTGTCTCATTGCTGCCCGTTGGTTGGTAACAGTTGCTCAACGATCACAACGCAGTTCTTTCTGGCACTTTCTGTTAAATCCGTGGTTTTGCACAAAGCTCAATAGCGGCATACGAGCGCATGACACGAGCGTGCACGTACCACATGTGCCACACGCATGTGCTGTGCGTGTGCGAGGCCGGCACAAACGCCCCCGCGGCGTGGGGCGGTTCTCCTCACCGGTTCTCGGCGTTGGTGAGGTTTCCCGTGCACTCGTCGACCTCCAGGGGGCACTCGCAAGGGCACTCGCACTCGTTCTGCTCCATCCTGCGGACACACCACGTGCGCACGTCGCCAACGCGCGTCACCCACAACAACTCGCCCTCCCCGAAGGCGAGCGGGGGGCCAACGCTGCCTTGCAACGCTGGCCACTGGGCTGGGCATGAGAGCAGCCCCCCCCCCGACCCCCCCCAAGCCTGGCCTGGCCAGATCAATCCCGGCTTATCCACCACCGTCATCATCATTTCACTCGTGCGCAAATAAAAGTCAAGATGGACCTGCGTGTCGTAACGCAAAGCCGCTGGGGGTGGAGGTGGCGAGCGGTAGTGGCGTGCGAGCGTCTTGGCGAGTGGTGGTTGCGATGATCAGGTGCCGTGGGGCGTGAGGCACAAGCCGTGGGCGAGTCGAATTTGCATCGAGTAGAGGTCAGGCGATTGGCGAGCGGAGGTGAGGATAGCGGCGAGAGAGGGAGGTCACGATGAGAGAGAGAGAGGGTGGACGTCGCAGCGGGTGGATGACGCGGTGCGCCGAGACGTGGCGAGAGCCGGTGTGGCGGCAAGCAGTGGTTACCGGCGTGTTAGCGAGTAACGTTTATCGGCGTGGCGGCGAGCGGCGGTTACCGGTGGCAGTTGAGGCAGAGGCGGTCGACCATGCTGCAGGCGCAGAACGCCAGCGAGTCGCACGTCTCGTTGAGCAGCGCCACGAACGCGTTGGTGCCGGGAACGCGCGCCAGGCGGTAGCGCGAGCAGTGGCTGCCGTGCACCAGGTTCGTCAGCTCGCCCTGCGCGCCACCGCGGCACGGTTAGCGCGACATTGGCGGTGGGCGGTGGCAACGGCGGCGGCGGCGCCCAGTGATCACGGCAACGTCCGAGGGAGCCAAACTTCTGAACTCTCGCCGGGCCAGAGCTCTCTAGCGACATCATCAATGGCATCGCCATCGCCTTTAATCCTCGAAATTATGATTTAGCTGATATTTACACTGGGTACTCATTTAAGGCTGAGTCGATAGCCTCTAAGAGACTGTTGAGGCAAGTGCTGGCAGCGAGCACCTATGAAAGCCGGCCCGGCAAATAACATACGCGCGTGCACACAGACGCACACAGGCGGAGGTGCGTGTGTGCGTGCGTGCTGGATGGTCGACTGCTCTCACCTGCAGGCTGGTGTTGAACTGATACATGCGCTGCACGGTGCGGTCGCTGAAGCTGTTGCACAGCCTCTTCCTGACGAACATCGGGTGGTTCAGGATGTCGTTGGCGACGAGCGGCTCCTGGGACACAGAGCGCGCGTGCGTGGCGATCATCCACAGGGCCAAAGACGATGACGACGATGACGACAGTGATGATGACGACAGTGACGATGACGACAGTAATGATGATGACAGTGACGACAATGAGGACGATGAGGACAGCCGCGCGCTCGCTCCATGTAGTTCCCTCCATGCTCCGGGTATCAGACGTTGTTGTTACGACGAGCGGCTCCGATTGCCCTTCCTTCCGATATCAGGAAGCCGCTGGAGCTACAGCACTTTTAAATCATTATCTGGATCGAAGACTCATTTCTTTAAAACTGCTTTTGCGGTTGGTTTGTTGTCCTTCCCCCCGCACTTCCGATTAGGGTGGTTGGCTACGTATGGTGCGCACAAAGTTCAAGTTCAACATACATACATACAGGTCTTGTTCCTGGTCTCATTACATGGGTCCTCGTTGAATCGAGTAGTCCGATTCTAGACCCGCAGGCACAAGAACATTCTGGGGTATTCCAGACCCGGTGGGAAAATGCGTTGAGAGGTGAACGTTTCTTTGTCATCGTGACGTTTCTCTCGGGCCTCTGCGATCCACTCGCTCTCAAACGCCGACACGGCCTACGTGACATAAGCGTCGCCATCTCGGGCGGTCTTGCTGTACCAAGAGGAGGTAGCAAAACGTTAGCATCACCGATTTGTTTTCACGGCACAATAAGAGCGCATCATTTGATAACCCAGTCGCATCGAGTGGTCATCACACACAATTCCCCAGAGACCCGTAGGCTTGACACAAGAGACCCGTGGGCTGACACGGAGACCCGTATATTCACCGAGACCCACACTGAGCCCCACAGAGCGCTCTCCACTGCTTGGCAGGGCCATAGGAATGATCGGGCGATTAATATATTCTACGTTTGTGCAAAAAGTGACGGCCCCCACCATCTGCCCCCCCCCCCCCAGATTCACTGCGCGACGGGATGGCGCAACGGGACGGGGCGATGGGACGGGGGAAACGGAACAGGGCGGGACATGACAGGGAGATGGGACGGGGCATGGCGGTGTGACGCGACGACCTTCCCACCTTGTGCGTGATGTGCTGCTGCTCCACGGGCGCGTGGCCCCGCGGGTCCACCAGGGTGGGGTGCGCCACCAGGTAGCCCTTGTCCTCCATGATGAAGCATCTGCCGTTGCAGGCGGGGGGAGCCGGGGGGAGCAGAGACCTTTGGTGAAGCGTGGAACGGATCGCGGCGCTCCAAAGGGACTCGGGAGTTCCACACCAAGACACCACAGAGCTCCCAGTGCATTGTTGAGGGCATGATGTGATCACCCCACATGTGGCTTTCCTATGTACCAATTGTTATCGATGTTAACTATATAAATTTGAAAAGTTGTCACCAATTATGATAATTATAAGTCAGGTACGATCGATGTACCGGAATATTTTCTCGTAACGCCCTACGTCACGTAACTCGAACTTACTCCCAGTTTTTTTCGAAATCTTATCGTAAACTAAACTTGCGACATCGCTACGATGTCGGAAGACATCCCACCGTGCTCTGAGCACGGCGGCGGTGATGGAGATGATGTGCGTGGGGGCTTCGTTACCTGATCCTGCCGGCAGCCCCGGCCTTGCATGCGGGGATGAAGTCGGTGAGGACCTTGTAGAAGTAGCGAAGAGTGAAGTCCATCCCCATCACCGCCACCACCTGGCCCAGCTCCGCCTTGGAGCTGTGGGTGGCATCGATCAGTCAACCCCTCCCGCCCTCCCTCCCTCCCTATCCTCCCTCCCTCCTACCCCTCCCTCCCACCCCTCCCTCCCCTCCCTCTCCTCCCTCCTCACGCCCTCCCGCCCTCCCTCCCGCCCACCCTCCCTCCCACCCTCCCTCCCGCCCTCCCTCCCGCCCTCCCGCCCTCCCTCCCGCCCTCCCTCTCGCCCTCCCTCTCGCCCTCCCTCTCTCTCTCCCTCCCTCCCATCCCAGGGGTTACAAAAGCCCCTGGTTGTGTCCCCCACCCCGGGGCACCGGCGACGGGGGGGGATGGGGGGGGGCGGGTCAATCACCTGGAGGCGTGGATGGTGTGGCTGAGCGTGACCACGTAGCCGGCCCCACCGATGTCCAGGTAGGGGCCCGACAGCGTGATGAGCCCAGGGTTGGCGATGGCCTGCTGGTACCTGCGGCCAGAGACGGGGGCGTGCAAGCACTGTGTCATCACACGCCTGCACCTCCGAATAACCCGGTTGACTACGTACGGTGCGAAAAAAGTTGAACATACGTCCAGTCATAATCAGCGCTCGGCCTTCTAGGTTTGAGAGTTTCTTCCCTGAAGCCTTCGCCTCGACGCACTACTTTTCCTCCTCTACCCCCACCCCCCCCACCGCCCGCAGGAGTATGCGGTGAAGTGCTCAGGCACGCTGCCTCATCCGGAAGGTCGCACTCCGAGTTGGGATCAAGTCAGCGGTGGGGAGCTTGGGGGTGAAAATAATTCCGGACAGTAGGAACAGCAGGGGGAGAAGAAGCGACCCCCCCCCCCCACTTCCACCTGAACCCCATTTAAAACCTTCCGGATTGCAGAGGGCTTGGCGGGGGGTGTTGGCGGAGTGGGCCGTACCACTGCTGGCGGGAGGGGTGGTAGGCCTTGTCCATGAGCGTGCCGGGGTAGACGCGCAGCACGCCGCTGGGCGTGGCCACGTAGCGCCGCACGATGTAGTTGTGCAGCGAGCTGAGCTCCATCTGCGTGGTCCACTCTTCCGACACGTGGCCCGTGGCCATCACCTCCGCCCGCACCAGCGACTGCGGCGCATGGCGAGCGAGAGGAGCGATCGAGCAAGAAAGCCAACGAGCGAGCGAGGGAGTTGCCGGGCGAGCAAGCGGACAAGTGACCGAGCGAGCAAGCAGTGACTGATTATACATTAACAAAGTAATCCAGCTTCTCCGTGTGCGTGCGAGCGAATTAACATGCGAGCGGGAGAGCGAGTGATCGAGCGAGTGATCGAGCGAATGATCAAGCGAGTGATCGCGCGAGTGATCGAGCGATCGGCTAGTCACCTTGAGGCCGGGGTTGGCGATGAGCCGCGTGTTGTCGCTCAGGTACGCCATGTAGTGCTCCGCCATGCGCCGCGTCTCCGGCTGGCTCAGGTGCTCAAACGGGTCCGAGAATCCCCCCGCAGACAGCATCACCGTGGGGCTCTCTGCGCCGACGCGCACACACACACACAGAGTGCCCACCTCAAACCTCGTGGGGCCTGGCTCATCCCGGAATTTTCCTGCTCACACGCGGGACCTGAGTCTGCTTACCCCCAATTCTCTGTCTCTACTGAATGATGACCCTGGCCATCTCCACGTGGCTCGGTGTCCGCGTGCGGCTCGGTGCGTGTGGTTTAGTGTGTGTGGCTCTGTGCTCGCTAACAGCACTTGCCCCAACAGTCTGTTCAGGCTATACGGGGTGGAGATCTTTATCTGTCATTTGCGTGGCTCGGTGCAGGCGAGCGGTCCCCCGTACCGAGCGTGGACAGCTGGCGGAAGTGCATGCACAGGTTGGGGGGGCTCAGCAGGTCCACGCGGTGGTAGAGCAGCTTGCCGCCGGGGGGCGCGCTCAGCGACTTGAGGTGCTTGGTGGGCACGGCCGGCTGCACGACGGCGACGCACGCGATGAACGCCGTGTCCTGGACCTGGCGGGGGCCACCGCAAAGCGTCGTCAGCACGGCGTCACCTCTCCCGCCAACGCTCGCCAGCCACCGCGATGCCGTGTTTTAAATCTCTCTATCTGTGGCCTTGTGTGGAAAAAATATCTTTAAAATGTATTTTCCATTTATTGTATATTATCATTTAGAGGGCATCGTTGTTATCGATGAACGCGTTGAGTTTATATTTTTGTGAACTGAAAACGCTGGACTGATGGATTGTTCCATCGCGATCGCGAAATCGAGATAGGCAGCGACGATATGGGAAAGCCTTCATCCAGCAGTGGACAGATCACGGCTCAACGACGGCAATCACGACGACAGCAATCACGACGATGACGACGACACGTACCAGCTTCCAGGCGTAGCTGACGTTGTAGGCGCCCGTCCGGCCCGTGTCGCGCAGTCGGCTGGCGTGCCACGACAGCGAGGCGTTGGCGGGCACGGTGATGGTTTGGCTGCCCAGCGGGAGGCTGCAGCAGGGGTTCGGAGCGCACACACACACACACACAGACACACAGACACACACACACAGACACACACACACAGACACACACACACAGACACACACACACAGACACACACACACAGACACACACACACAGACAGACGCGCGGGCGCACCGGGGGTCACAGCAGGCAAGGGCAGCGCGGCTCCGGCGTTCGTTTACTACGCTCGTTTTTATCCAGCAGCGGCTCGACCAACGATTGACCGATTTGTAAACAAACAATTTTGCAGTGGGGAGAAACCCCACCACGGAATACAAGTGGGTAAAACGCTTAAATGTAACCCGGATGGATGGGTTCGCAACCCCACTTGCTGCACTGACACGGCATACCAGCCACGTCACCGCCATGCCGGGTTGTATTGCTGCTATGTGGCTTGCGCTCCTAACCTCCCTGTGATTTTCGCTGTCGGAATCAAGCCAACTGCGGCCTCCTATCCGACTGGACGACGCCATCCGAGTGGCCCAGTCGGGGAAGGGCGACGACGGCAGCAGCAGCAGCAGCAGCAGCTCTTTCCCCTCCCTACGGCAGGGGAGCCAAATCGGCGACGTTTCTGTGGTCATGCCGAAGGTTTGGCGAGAACGAGCCAATGGCCGGCTTCAGGGGCAGCCCGGAGAAAATCTGGCAGAGGCGTGCGGGCTCCCAGCCCCCCAACCGAAAGGATGGAGATGGCCGAGGTGGGGGGGTTGGGGGCGGATCTAGGCGGGGGGGGGGGTGTCACCTGAGCATGTTGTATCGCACGAGCGCGAAGCCGGGCACGTTCTCGTAGTGCAGGACGTCCGTGTGGAGTGGCGGCTCCCTCTGCTGGATGGGCCGCACCAGCGACGGGTGCATCACCGTGTAGCCTGCGCGGTGGACACAGCGGCGGCAGCGGGTCAGCCTCCGCCCCGCCGAGCAAGGAGCCACGCGGCCCCAATCGTCAAGCGGTCAGCAACAAACAGCACCGTGTACACTGCACTCTGGGTTACTCACTGAAGGCCGGAGTCGGTCTAAGGCAGTGGTTCTTAACCTTTACTGCAGCCTTGAACCCGTTTGATTGTCAATCGTAATTTTTTTTTGTAATGTTAATAAATACATAGGGTTTGATAAAACTAAGTTGTGCTTACGTGCCCGTGCTGAATTTGTGTTTCGATGATTTACCTTCAAAAAAAATCTGGCCATGTCTCGCACCCCCAGAAAGGGCATCTTGCACCCCCAGGGTGTGGCGTGCACCTCAGGTTAAGAATCACTGATCAAAGGCAAGGCCCACGGGAGTAGTTCAGGCACTGCTGAGGAACCGATGCAATGCGTGGTTTGGCGAAGCGAATCACAAAAGCCGCCACCTCATCACTGCTCTAACCGCGTGGCGGTGACATCACCACTGCCAGGGTTGCTACGTCTGGGAGGTACAACAAACTGGTGGGAGTTGTTTAAAAATATTAGTTGGCGTTGCTGCGGCATTGGCGTTGGGGCACAAATAACAAAACGCTGACCACGTGCTATGAAGCGGAAGGGCCATTGGTCGATAGTAAACTCTAAGGCCACACGGTGTGATTGACTAAAGTCACGTTTATTTTTATTAATTTTAATTTCATTTTTTACCTACGTGACTTTACCGAAAGAACTAAGAGTATGAATCCTTGCAGTCACGAAAGCTTCAAATCTAGAATTGACTAAAGTGTTGAGTTTAAAGTTGTTCAAGGCGGAGAGAGCAGGGACGTGGGAGCATACATAAGTACAGTACAACGATGGATTTGCTGCCCTGCCCCTCTGATGCCCGCGACGTGGCCCTGCGGCCTATAACGTTTTACACGGTGGCCACCCAATGATAGCGTTTACAATATCATTGCATTGAGATTTGTGCCCACGAGACGGTCGAAACGTCAAGGCGCTACGGGGGCAGGGTAGAGAGGTTCAGTCAAACCACTCGGCCCGCCTCGCCTCTGCCCGCCACTGCCCTCACACTCCTCCGCGTGAACTCTCGAGAGGCGTGCAAAGCAGGCCCCCCGCTTAACTTGGAAGCATTTCACACGCCTCTGTGGGTTTGCCAAGCCCACACGTTTAACGAGGCGGTGCCATTCTGGTCGCGTTTAAGAGGTGCGGGGGAAAGCGGGGAGGGGGGGGGGCGGCAGGGGGTCGAGGGTGGAGAGGAAATGAGAGGCAGAGGGAATGGGAGGGGTGGCGGAGCAAGGGGTTTTTAGGTTTCACGTGACGTGCGGCGTAATTGTTCGAATTTGCCAAATTGGACCACGACACCAGCGCACCGTGGCCTACTCTTCTTGCAAATGCCGTCAGGCAGTCCTTGAAGGTCTACTGTGAGTTAAGCCGACGGAGCGTAGCATCATTATCATTATATTGGCTGTTGGATGGTGGCCAGTTAACGACACATTTAAAATTTTTTATTTAAAGCTTTCGTGACTGCAGGGATTCATATTCTTGTTTTTTTCGGTAAAGTCACGTAGAAGGGATATAATAAAATAATATTGATATAAAAATGTTTTTATTTTATTTTAATAATATTAATATATTTATTTTTTATATTAATATTATTTTATTATTTCCCTTCTACGTGACTTTACCAAAAGAACCAAGAACATGACACATTTATACTTACACGATCCAACCCGAGACAACCCCTTGTTGTTTCGGGTTGGATATTACAGTTCCGCACCACGGCGATCATCACTGCGGCCGCTTGAGGAGAGGGAATTACGGGAAGCGGCGGCGTGCCGCGGTGGTGGCGGTCACCTTTGGTGTTGATGAGAAAGGCGTAGGAGGCCGGGTTGTCCTGGTAGTAGGTGACGTCCTCCAGCACGTCGGCCAGGGCCAGGTCGACGCCCACGACGCCCAGCAGCATGTTCCCAAAGTAGCACGGCTTGCTGAGCGTCATCACGAGCCCTGCACCGCCACCGCCGCCGCCGCCGCCGCGCACACGGGAAAGATGAGATTCGGTCAACGTAGGGATTCAAGGAGACACGTTTGAGGGCGCCTTGCGATTGCTCGCCCCGCGTGTCACCGCTGTTGCCACGGGCCCCCACGAGGGGGCGCTCTGGAAGGCGCGACGCGGACCCACACACCACGCTCCGTAACGAATATCAATGCAGTGCACAGGGTGGGCCGGCACACGTAAAAACAAACCAACTCAACCACGTCCGTTCATTGGATAAAGGTCAAGCTGCAGCCCCGTAATCACCGGCTAGTATTGGAGGAAGGGCCTCCAATGAACACAGGGAGCTCTAGAGAAGCGCACTCCAGGAGGGTGTTTGGCCCACTGTTACACTCCGACCGAAATGTCTTGGAAGAGGTGGGATAACCCACACTTTCCAAGACGCCTGGGACCGTGCGGAAGAGTAGACCAAACAGTCTCTCTCCAAGAACTCAATCTCGTGGAGACCCTTCCGCCGGCAGTGGCGCGAGAAAGCACTTGCGGGGCCGCACCTTTATCCACGAGGATCAGGCGTAGCGAATGAAGCGGGTTTATATATATGCGTTTTATTTTGCTCAACGTGTCCTCGCGAGAATTGAATCGACGCCGGATTGACGTTTGCACCGCCGACACGAACGTGGACACTCGGTGGAGACGCCAGCGATAAGCACTGGTGTGTGTGTACGCGCGCGTTCCAGCATGCACTGTAGTACACGTCTTGTTCAAAACAAACAAAAAACACTCGCGACTTAAAACTCCTCGGGCAATGTATGCTCAATCACTTGAATTCAAACTATCATTCTTAACGAGGGAACAAAGGGTAGGAAATTGAATTTTAAATGTTAAACAATTTCCAAGAAGTATTATGAAATAAGTAAACGATAGCAGCGCTTTGAGATATTTTGATACGAAAGGCGATTTTGTAAAGCGAAGATTATTATTTAGAAGACGATCCAAGGGAAACTTTTTTAACGTTGGTGTGCAGTTGTGTTGTTATGAGGAACACGTTTATACAAATGTGTTGCCAAAACCAAGCTAACAAAAACCAGAGGTTAACGGACAATTTACAAATTTACAGACACGTTTTGCTCCAACAGCTGCCCGTCAGCTTCCGCACAGCGAATTAAAACGCTTCTGCGGACAAACTCAAAGCCTTACAGACTCCACGCGCAAGGACGATGTTTGCTTCCTCGTCTATTTATTTGTTTTGTTAGCTCTCGTACCTAGAAACACACGGAGGCCTCGCGAACATCCTCCCCACTCATCTTCTTGGTTCTTTCGGTAAAGTCACGTAGAATGGAAATAATAAAATAATAAAAATAAAACATAATAAAAATAATTCTGTCGAGACGTGAGAATTTTTTTATTATGTTTTGTTTTAATTATTTTATTATTATTTTATTATTTCCATTCTACGCGACTTTACCGAAAGAACCAAGAAGATGAATCCCTGCAGTCACGAAAGCTTTAAATCGAAAAATCCTCCCCACTTCTAACCATCGCCCCTCCTGCATCCCTCCGCGGCAACTCCAGCGCGCAATTCAAAAATTCCCTTTAAAATGTTAATTTTTGTTCCCCCCCTTCGTCTCGTCTCGCCCACGCAGAGCTTTGATCTCGTTATCGCGGACGAACACGCACAGACCAGCCTGGCTCGGGAATCTACACGAAGGTTAATCAGCTTCCGGAGAGAGACAGAGAGAGAGAAGAGAGCCAGAGAAACCGCCGAAGAGAAGCGGCGCGTTGCACGGTCGCCCACTTGCAGGCAACGCCGCACGCTCGCAAAAAAACTAAAAAACCCGAGTTTGGTGAAATGGGGAAAACATATACAAGTGATTTCCTGCTTGAATGAGCAGCGGTGGAGATTTACACATTCCTATGGTGGGAGACGAGTCTATCCAAACGAAAATCGCAGTAGAACTCCCGACAAAGTGGGCTGGGTAAAGCCACTAACCGGGATTTGAACTCTCAACCTACGATTTACTATTTTTAGTTGACTAGGTAAGGCTGAGCTCCACAGCTCTTTTCAGAAGCGACCTGGCCACAAATGATATCTCAACAAAGTGGCTTATCACGTGGAAATGTGTAGCAGTAGCCAAATACTTCACAACACACCAACTCCAAAAATACAGGCGTCAGGGTCGGGATCGACCTCCTGTACACACCAGGCGAGGTAGTTGACATCTCGCCACCGTGGCACCTACCGACGACGACAAGCCGATCGTTCTACCGCTGGGACAACAGAAGCCGCGCTGAGTGGCTGCACAATAAAACCAGCCAGCACCGCGTCTCGTGCGTGTCCATGGATACACGGAGGATGGTGTTCCCGAGCGTTAGGCTCATTCGATAAAATCCAAAAACTGGGCCTAGATACCAGCCTTTCAGAGGGATCTCCCCTTCACAAGAGCAGCATATCGATTGTCACATGGCTATTATGGCTTTTGGTGGCTCAGCAGAAGTTTACTTTGACCCCATGGTAGAGGGCCATCCATTTAGTACATACACAAAAATTTGGCAAATATTGACCCCTCCCCCCCTCCCTGTACACACGCGTACTTTTTACACCCCCCCCCCACCTGCGTACGTACGCTTGACGCACCCCCCCCCTCCCCGAATCCTGTAGAACGGGCGATATGTAATCCACGCAGAAACGGATTACTAATAGTAACGTGTTTAGGCTTCACCCCCCACCCCCCCCGTTTCCTATGCGCAAGTACATTGTCAGTAGACCCCCCGCATACGCAAGCGTACACATTTGGGTTAACCCCCCCTCCATGCGTACGTACTCAATGGATGGCCCCGTACTCCGTCGAATACGGTACAAAACTGCCGTAGTTTGTTCAGTCCCGGCCACAGTGCTCGCGACTGAAGCGGCGGCGGCCGCCCGCGGATCGCGTTCACGAGCCAGCGTTCGACGAGCGTGAACGACGCTGGAAAGCCGCGTGAAATCAAGGGACGTCATTTTGTGTGTCCATCAACTCGCCGGGTGTTTTACGAGGGATAACCCGCCCCCACCCAAACCACCCCGTTAAAAGTTCCGCATCTTATTTACTCTCGGTAAATTCTTCTCGCCAACTTGCAACACGTCGCACGGACGCGGATCCGTATTTGTTTTTTAAGAAAAAAAGGAGAGGCAGCCATCCCTTTTAGTCTCGCGTATATTTGTGTTACGAACGCAAGCAAAGGAGGAGGGATGAAGATGGAGATGAGGATGAGGGAGGAGAGTGCGCCTTTGGCAAACGCGTCCCAACCATCCCAGAGCCGCGCGCCGTGCTCTCTCGGGACGGGGTTCAGACCTCGCACGAGAGCATCAGCGGCGGGCAGGGGAGACCCGTGCCGCCACCACCGCCCCCCCCCCCCCCCCACATTCACCACCGCACGGCCCCGACCCGGCACCCTCCTCGCATTTGAACGGCGGCCGCACACGCGGGATACGTTCTGATGAAAACTGACTTGAGACCGCATTGGCTTCCGGTTGCCGAACGAAAAGGTCATAAGGTCGCACGCATTACACACAAAGTACTTGACACAAATGAACCACAATATCTTGCGGAGCTTGTCAAGGAGTGTAAACCATCATCGCGTGAAACCTCGCAGCAGCAGCAGCTCTACTGCACACAAAAACCACCATTCGCTACTGGCAGGAGTTAACGGGACAGACCCAGCAGGTGCCATGGGTCGACTGACTGAAATGACTGTCCAAAGCACCACCTGTGTCCCTTACTACAAAGACAAAGATACCCCGTATAGCCTGTAACAGACTGTTGGGGCAAGTGCTGTTAGCGAGCACAGCACCTATGAAGGCCGGTACTCATTTGAGGCCGAGTCGACCCAGGGGAAGGCCCCCGGGGACCAGTTTGGACGGTCGTCACCGGTACGAGACGCTGTGCCCCGCGGTCGTCCTCACCGTCGCCCACGTCGTCCCGTCGCGGCAGGCTGACGACGGCGCGGTCCACCATGCGGTTGGGGAGGTTCGTGTAGAACCTGCCCACCGTCGTCTCCAGGTTGCTCAGCGGGTTGAGCACCATCATGGTGCCCTTGGGCGCGGGGGCGAGTGGGGGGCCCCACGCCGCCGCCGGGAGGGGCGCCGCCGGGGGCCCCGAGAAGGAGGCCTGCGGGAACTGCGCGGCGCGGGGGCGGTCGTCGAAGGGCGGGCGATCCGCCGGGATGCCGTGCTTCCCCGAGTTCTGCTCGGCCAGGTCGCGCAGGAAGGCCAGCTCGCGGAGCCCCATCGTCGCTTCTGCCAAACGTGGACGACGACAACAACAACAACATCATCATTAACATCAAAGAAAATACAGTACCAAGTGGGGATAATGCCATCGGTGAGTGGGATGCAGTTGAATTCAGACACTGTAAGCAATCCACATTGCCTTGCATTGCACACAACCCTTGTGGGCCACACGTTCTGGGGAAGGGGCCTCATCCAGCAGTGGATTGACATGTACACCACGTCCAAGTGTATGTAGGCTGAACTAGTTTCGCACCATTCGGCAGTACAAACGCTGGAGTCACGCAAAACAAACGAGGGGCGGGCGTGAGGAGAGCCCAGGATGAAGAGCCCCTCGCAAACACAAACACCAGGGAGGGGGCGGCACTTGAGATGAGGTCCTTCGCGTCGCCGTGGTAACCGCGGGGGCAGGGGGAGGGGGGGCGCCGCGCTGTACCGTTCATGAGCGCGTAGGTGAGGATCATGACGGAGTTGTTGAGAGCGGCGTTCTCGGTCGCGACCACCGCCAGCGTCTGCCGCTTTTCGTCGTCGCCCGGCGACGCTCCCGTCACCCCCGGCGACAGGTACACGATCACCATGTCCACCACCTCTGCCGTTGCTAAGGGCAACGTGAAGGGACACCACACCGGCGTTAAATTTAGTTACAAATGAAACACGAGCGCCAAAAACAAATCGCCAACAAAGTGATTTATTTTACATTTTTAGTCGACGATGGCTGCGAGTGGACCAGTTGCAGGCCTATGCCTCGGGCAGCAGTGGGCACTGCGGCAATACCCTTTGCTGCACTGTACTTCTACGCTCCCACGTCTATGCTCCCTGCCTCCATCAACAAACGCCGAGGAGCGAGGCCGGTTCAGATATTCGTCACCGATGTTGGCCTTGAGCGGGAATCGAACTCGGGTCGCTGGGTTTCATCGCGCAGCGTGCTAACCGCTGCGCCACCGCTCCCGTGAGCGGCGCGCGCACACACAAGGCACGCGTGCTCACACGCTACATAATTGCAACGCGGAGCGTCTGCGAATCATGCCGATGGAAGAAGACGCCCTGTCACGCGTTTACTTTTCGCCGGCTCTGCTAAGCGGTCATTTCCTGAGCGTGTCTCCAGCTGCGAGGAGGTGCGCCCTGTGGCACTCTCCAGCGCCCCCGACGCCAGCAGCAGCGGGGGCCCCGTCATTATCTTAAAAGCTAACAGCCCGTCTTTGAAACGCAAAATAAATAAATTGCGAGCACCGTTTAATGCGCGCTGCTTTTAAGCCCTAGAGCTGGGGATCTACCCAAGAGGCACAGTACTAGGCGACGGGTTCGAACTGAGTTGCACGAAGAGGAATTTTAAGAGTCTGCGTTTACGATTGGTGCTCGAGTGGTGAATTCTTTGGCTGATGACAGTCGTAAAAATTAAAATATTTGCATTTACGTGGCGCTGAAATGTCTTTGCAACTCAATACACCTCGCATCACATCTCCAACATTCAAAAAGGGCACCTCTGGCGACAGCCGTCTCTGTGCAGCCACAAGTCCGCCAGTGGGGGCGATGAGTGCGGCGAGTGTAGTGAGCGAGTGTGGGGTGCAATCCCGAACGAGTCGCGGTCGTCACGGACCCTGGTGGTGCCGCCCCCCCCGCGTCCGTCCCAGCTCCCGCGTGGCCGCCAGCAGCTGGAAGGCGCGGCGGAAGCCCAGTGCATGCTGGGTAGGCGCGTCCGTGGGTCTCGCCGCGGCGACAAACGCCGCCATCTTGCGCCTCGTCTCCGCGGTGACGGGCGACAGCAGCGTGCGGTAGCAGGAGTCGAGCGGGCAGGCCTTGGCCGCGTCCGACACTGCGAGCACGCCGAGCTGCGGGGGCGACACACGCCGAGTGAGACGAGAACGCACGCCCCCAAGGCTCTGCCGACGGAAAAGGGGCAACGCCTCGATGCGGCTCGCTTGAGAGAAACAAAACCACCACTTTGACTTGTTTCTGACGAGTCTTCTTCCAGCGAAGGATAACAGACATCGACGGGCCGAGTGAGTGAGCGAGCACTGGGTGAGCTACCGAGCGAGTGACTAAGCTCTTGAGTAACTAGGCTCGCGAGCGAGTAAGCGAGTTAACGAGTGAGCGAACGAATGAATGAGAGGGTGAGTAATTGAGCTTGTGAGTGTGTGACCAAGCACATGAATAATTGAGCTCATGACCGAGCAAGGAAGCATGTGAGGATCGAGGAAGTGAATGACTGGCTGAGTGAGCTGGTGAGCGAGTGAGCTTGCGAGTGAGCTGGTGAGTGAGCGAGCTGGTGAGTGAGCTGGTGAGTGAGCTGGTGAGTGAGCTGGTGAGTGTGTGAGTGAGCTTGCGAGTGTGCGAGTGAGCTGGTGAGTGAGCGAGGCATTGCCTTGTCATGGTGGTTGAGAGTGGAGATGACGGTGGTGGCGGCGTCGCGAGCGATCCTCAGCTGGGCCTCCGTGGTCCAGGCGCCGATGTCCAGGAGGATGACCACGTGCTTCGACTGGGGACGCACCGTCGCCACGTACACCGGCCTGCAGCGCCGCAACGGCCACAACCGCCGTCACCACCACGGCCGTCACAAAGTCAACAACCGACAAACCTTCGTCACAACCGTCGCAATCGCGACGAGCGACAGAAAGGGAGGAACGCGTGGATTGGAGGCCGCGACCGACGTTCCAATACCAACAGATGAGAAACGCGAGCGGGGCCTTGGGCAGGAGTTGTCGCGGCCAGAAGGAACGCTGGCCGATGGTCGGGGATAGAGACGGAGTGGCAGCGGAGGAACGGAGCGCAACGCGAGCGGCTCACCCCACCAAAGCGTCAAGCGGCCACCCACAAACAGCACCAAGGTGTAATTGACAATAAAAAAAAAAATCTAATCGGTTTGTGTAAACGAGCGAGGTTATTTAAACGAGCTTTGGGAAATTGGACGATGGCAGCGGCGCGAGGCATCGCGAGGCAGCGACGGTTCGCGAAAGGCCTTCATCCAGCAGCGGATTGACCACGGCCGATGGTCGACGACGGTGACGAGATCGGTGTCGTGCCGCGGGGTTCCCGTACCGGCTGCGGTGCTCGTAGTTCCCCTTGCAGGAGAAGCGGTGAGCGGGGAACACGGTGAAGACGCCCTCCTCCGAGCTGTAGTACTGCCACTTGACACTCGGGTTCACCTTGAGGTTGTCCACCAGCACTGCGGGCAACACGACCACCCGCCAGGTTCACCACTACCGCCACCTCCGCCACAACCTCCAGCCGTGTCACAACCGCCACCTCCGTCACCTCCGTCACATCCAGCATATCCACTATCGCAACCACCACCTCTTTGTTGAGGTCAAGTTAAGAATGAACAAGCCAGCAAGGCAGCCCAACAGAGGCGAGCCTCTGCTGTGTTGGAGACACGCGGTCGGTTGACACGCAGAGGGCGTCGTTGTGAACAGCCAAGTGGCTCTCTCTAAACTCCTCCTTGGGTTGTGCATCACAGCCCCCCCCCCAAACGCTCACGGAAAACGTGCGAGAATCCGAGGTTTTATCGCCTGGGTAAAAAAACTAAAGAAAGAAAAAAAACTAAAGAAAGAAGAAAAAAAACTCAAGAAAGAAAAAAAACTAGGACGATGATCGTAAGGAAGAATAATCCCAATGCGCTGCGCCAAGCCGGCCATTAAAAATTAAAGCAGGAGACTTAATAATAATGATGAAGAGAACGCCCGCCGCCCATGGCTGCGGGAACGCACAGCGGCACCCCCCCCCCCCACCACCAAGCCCCCCTGCCCAGAACCTCAAAGCGTTTGGCAAATTAAGAAACATTTCGGCCGCGGTGAATTTAATCGGAGCCATTGGTCACAATTAAAATCTGCGCGCCACGGTCTTCGAGTAAAACCCCGGGATGAACGCCGCGACGGGCCCCCACGCAATTAACTCTGCTTCAGGTGCAACAGGCTCGCTCAATTAAGAGCAATTTTTATGGCGGCGTCACCGTCGGTTTGGAGACCGGCTCCGTTAATTACGTACAAAAACCCACCACAGTGGCTGCCGCCCCCGTCACTGCCGTTGTTGACAGCAACCTCCGGTAATTTGCGAGGGGGGCAGCACGAGACAGTCACGCTCCGCGAGCCGCGCCACGCTCTTCTCTCTCCCCGCGCGTGACGGCACTCGTTAATTATTGACGCCCCGCCATGGCAGCCGTCCCCATCGTACCCCATGAGCCGCTCGACAGCGTGGCTCGGCCGCCCGCTCGCCTGCTCGCCCGCCCGCCCGCTCTTCGTTAACTCGGTGCTTCGCTCGGATTAGCAGCGACGTGTTTCATGAATGATAGCGGTTGGCCTGGTGGGGAATGGAGTGGGGGGGGGGGCTTTGACAAATGAACCGTGTTTCACAAACGGGCATAGTAGGGGGTGGCGATTTGTTCAAACGATCTTATGGATCTTTTGAACGAATTTGGCCACTGCGAACATTGTGATGCGGGCGGTCGACTGTACAACGGTCCTGGTGCGGTCACCGCGCTGTTCAACCGAGAATCCATTGCGGCCGGCTGGGCCCGACAGCAAGTGACAGCGCGTGCAGTGAGCGAGTGAGCGAGCGGCCTTACATTGTTTATTTAAACCTTTTCCCCAATTTTATCCACCCCCGAAAGGCGCCATCGGGATCACGTCACGAGATGGAAGAGTCCGTTCGTAAATGTCACACAGCAGCTCGACCCTCTGTGTTTGGCGAGCGGCCCACGGAAGCGGATACCACGGAGCTCCCGTCAAGTGACCTCCAGTCCACACAGTTGGAGGGCAGCACTTTCCACACCCAGTAGCAGACAGTAACGTTTGTTGCATGACGGCGAAACCAATATATTGCACGCTCAGTGCTGGGGTTTTGCCACATTAAGTGCAGAACCAATTTAATGCGAGTTTTTATTTTATTTGTGATCAAGCCAAGATCATCAACTCAGTCCGCTTGAGAACCCGGTTTAATGACAGGCGGCTGTAACCTGGATCTGAACCCAGGGCCTCGGTGGTACCGGCTCAGCTCCCCGACCTCTGACCTATCCGACCACAATGACAATGACTGTACCACAATCCGAAGGATTCGAACCCCCGAGATCTCAGCTGTTCCGTTCTTGCGTATTTCAGCAATCGGTCCAGGAGCTCAATGCCAATGTTGAGGTCTGCTGGCCACGACGAGGTGGCTTCAGGAGAGAGTTCGTGTTGTTCCTCCTCCTCCCCCTCCTCCGTTGAAGGAGCGTAGTCTGTAGCAGTTTACCGTGTGGCTCATCGAAGCTGGCTCAGCACTGACCACCGGGCCATGTGGCCACTTCAAGCGAGCGGCCTGTTGTTTTAGAGACGTGCACGGTGGCCTCGAGAGAGGCAAACGGCACCACCAAACACAGGGTGCCGCAAAAGTTGGATCGGCAAAAAGCCCTGCGGAGGCGGCGCACGCACGTGACCCCGCGTGGTACCTGGGTTGAAGTCCCGGCCGGGGTTGAACACGCGGCTGTTCACGGTGCTGGAGAGGCGGTCGCAGCTCATCGTCTTGGACACGTTGCTGTTGAAGTTACCGTCGTACCTGGACGCACACGTGGGACACGCACAACAGGTAAAGATCCCCCGCGTAGCCAATCACAGGCTGCTCTGGGGTCAAAGTGCGGTTAAGCGAGCACCTATGAAGGCCGGAACGGTACACGAGGGAGTGGGTGGCCAGCACCACGCCCAACCGCCTTTGTCTCCCCCAGTGCCAATGTTTACGCACCGCACCAGGTACTCATTTGAGGCCGAGTCGACCTAGGGGAGGCCCAGGACCGGTTCAGATAATCGTCACTGGTGTTGGCTGTGAGCAGGAATCGAACTCGGGTCGCCAGGTTCGTAGCGCAGCGCGCTAACCGCTACCCACTGGGACACATGCACACACATACACGTGTACACATACACTTGTACACACACACATACAGGTGTACACACACACACGTGCTGGCTGGTTCGCATCCCATGCTGCGAGTTTCATTACTGCACCTCACCACATCAGTTATTGCAGTTGAGTGAAGGTGGGGGGGGGAGTGTAGGAGTACAGCACAACAATTTTTCCCCACATTGCTCTGCCGCCTACCGTTCATGCGAGCGACTGCGTTTTCCCTAGCCCGTCTGCGTCCGGCCGGCCAAGCGTGGCGCGTGCAGGGAATTGCATGGGGTTGCACCTTTACCTTTAGCATTTATTTCCATCATAGAGCTCAGGATAACATCAAGAACGTCCGCCAGCAAACGC
Organism: Lampetra planeri; assembly: GCF_965212315.1. Lineage (NCBI taxonomy): Eukaryota > Metazoa > Chordata > Hyperoartia > Petromyzontiformes > Petromyzontidae > Lampetra > Lampetra planeri. Next base: position 2,046,534 of record NC_136152.1, on the reverse strand, counting down.
TACTCCGCCAAGCAACGGCCGCAGAGACGGGGCCCCCGGCAGCGAAGGAGAGCGAGAGAGATACAGGGGGAGAGAATCGTTTATATTTCTCCCACCCCACACCCCAAAACAACAGCGCGGAGAGCTTTCGTAAGCCGCTCAAGTGGAGCAGCGTGCTGGACAAGGAAGATGGCCGCGTAACTCGAGCACCTGACGGAAAATGCGAGCAGGCAGAGAGCCAAGAAACCTCCCCATCTCCCCCACTCCACCCCCCGCCTCCTGCTGTACACAGACTCCGGCGGCATGCTCGGACCCCCACAGGCAGCAGGATATGAACCAGGGGTCACACGTGTTTGCCAGGGGTTTCTGAAAGGGACTATTTTTTTTTTTGCTCAACTGGTAGAAGCGCACTTTGACGCAAGTGCGGTCGATTCAAAAGTGCCCCTCCCCCCGACCCCATTCAAAAGTTTGCTTTTCGCTCCTCCAAGGATCAGCGCTCGACAAGGGGATGGGGTCAGACGCGATCTCTCACGGCCTTCCGTGGAGGAGTCGGGGTGGCGCGGGACGCCGAATGGAAACTCTCGTGTATTTCGTCCTCACGAAACACAACAACAACAACGCTTCTGGACACTCAACCCACGGCACCCTCGCTCCCACCACCGACTGCGGGTTGCCACGGCGACTGGTTATGCAGGGTCCGCTGCAGAACCGCTCACGTGACCCCAGGTGACCTGGGGATCTTGGCACTGCGCCAGTGAAAGCTGTGGTTTCCTCATAAAGGCGAGACAAAAAAAGTGAGCCGTGAAAAAACTAAACTTTAACGAAGGTGGGACAAACGCACGATCTTCGGGAGTTGTTATCCCCACGCAACGCTGTGGGGTTTTTCTGTGGGTTCTCCCGATTCGTCGCACGTGGAGCCAAACTCTCCCACGAGTGGGACGGAGACTCGGGGAGGGGGGAGAGGCTTTCGCAGACGAACAAACGGGACTCTGCTGGGCACCGAAACGGAACCCCTAATATCTCGCCATCCCCGCGGGCTCTCTCCGGGACCTGGTTCGTCTCACCGTCATTTCCAGACCTCGGGTTTATGATTAAGTATATACTTTTTAAAGCGCGTTTAATTTTTGTTATTTTTGCGGGGTAAGAGGGAAGGACACGAGCCCGCGCAGCTGGTGGCAGTGCGAGTGGCCAAGTGGAATCGGTGAGGGAGAAGGGGTGGTGGGGTGAGAGATGGAGCCACAGTGGGGCCAGGAGCAGCCCAAATCAGGGATGGACATTGACCCACACCACCCCCCCGTCGCTTGTCAGTGGCAACGAGCTGCAGCGTGCTGTTCGGACATCGTCATGATGTCCGACGTTTCGCTCCAGGAACCGGACCGAGAGGGGCTCACCTTTCTCCCTCGAGTGCAATCGGCGTCTGGAGCCGGCAGTGGCTAGCCGCAGCGTAAATGCCGAGGGATAACGAGAGCCGCTCTAGTTCAGCGCTCTGACGAAGCTCGCGGCGCGTGGAGCGAAACGTCGAACATCGTGCCAAACGGCACGCGGCGCGAAACCGAAAACAAGAAACGCGCCGGGAGAGCCGTACAGCGGCGCGACCGCGAAAGCCCCCGGCGGTAAACGCAGGGAGCATCGTTAAATAAATACCAAAAAATAACAGTCTGTGCTTTTTCACCATTAAGCAAGAATACACATTGCTGAACTCCACGGAAAAAAAAAAGTAACCTCGTCTGGCAAAACCGTAACCTCGTCTGGCAAAACCTCAAACTTAATAAACGTCGTGAAAACATAAAAAAAAAAATTCGCTCTTCGTTCCCCCCCACCCATCTCGGCACCCCCCCCCCCCCCCCGATCCTGTGCTTCCCAAACTGTCAAGGAGCGTAAGAGAAACCTCACGAAATGTAATTTGCCCGGAGTCTTGCCGGCGAGACTCACCGGGGAGCAGCGATGCTTCTGCACGCTCCGTGGGGACGCTGGGGTAGTGGGGGTCAGCACGCTGGGCTCGCGAACCCGGCGCGGACGTTGAAACGTTGAGGCGAGTTTCTTAACCCCCCCCCCCTACCGTGGTAATATCACCTCCCCCCGAGGTTAAAGGTAAAGCTGCAGCCTCGCAACTGCTGGCTTGTGCCACTATTGGAGGAAGGGGCCTCCCCAATAAAGACAGGGACCTCTAAGAGGGTATTTGGCTCAATCTTCGACGCTGGCCGGACGTCCTGGAAGAGGCGGGGGGGGGGGGGCGGGAAGCCACACTTTGCAAGACGTCTGGGCGAGCGAGGAAGAGTAGACCAAGCACACCCTCACTCTCTCTCTTTCTCTCGTGGAGACCCTCCCCGGCAGCAAGCACTTGCAGGGCTGCAAATTGATTCCACTCACGAATCGGTTCCTGTTTCGCCCCGTGGCGAGCGGCAGCGCACCCTCCAGCGGCGGCACGGTTCAAGGGAGCCAATTTACACAACGGCGACTCCGAAACGCGAACGCGTCGAGCGAGTCCACGCGTGCGCGGTTCGGCTTGAGAGTCGGAATGACCGACGGGCCGATGCGTCGCGTGCACCCCCTGGCAAGCGACGTGTCAGTCCTTCGAGGCGTGGGAAGATGCCTTCGTCCAGCAGTGGAATGACAAGGCTGCAACGCCGCATGCGTCCCTACTTTGGGCCTTCATCGTAAAAACCAGCGACGACTCCCGAGGCTTCTCTCGGCCGGCGCTACCCTTCACTTGTTTTACTACTTCTTCCACATCCACTGCTCGCTCGCCGGTGCGGAGGAGGATTGTTTGTTTGGAAGATAAATGATGAACGCTCGAGTAGGCGGAACAAAAACCCGAAGAGCCTGTCGAGTGAGGCCCCCCCCCGCACCCTGCCCACCCACACTTCCCCCTCCACCACCCGGTACTCCGGTTGTTTGCTCTGTGGCCAAATTCCCGAGCCCACACAGGAGGTGATGTCACCACCAAACATCAGCGACGGAGGGGGTGGTGGTGGTGGCGGCTTTATCCTCCCACCACGTGCCACTGCGTGCCGGCCCGCAAGCCTTCGCGGTTGCTCCGCCGTCCAGCTCTGCGGTGCCGCGCGCCGATCTCGACCCAGTCGTACTGGGAGGTGGGGAAGGGGGGCGGACACGATGGGGCTCTGCTCCGTGGCAGCGAGCGAGCGTGGCCCTCGAGGCGAACCGGCGAGTGCAGAAGGGCGATTGGGAGGCTCGGTGGGACCAGGGGCGAAACACAAATCGGGGAGAGACAAATTTGCACCTCCACCGCCGCCACCACCGCAACTGTCCGAGCCGGCGCCAACCGCCACCACGGTGGTCTCATCGGGTCGCTCCGAACACCGGGGAGCTGCTTCCCCGTTTCTGGCACCCAGCGGGCCGGCAAGCGGGGGCGGAACGTCGGACGCCGCGCGGACATCCGCACAACATTAGGTACTCCCCGAAAAAAACCGCCGGAGAGCCATACAACCGCATAATCATCAAAACTTACGCGCTTCTAACTCCCACGCAGTTTGCTCTTCCCGAAGCTTGCTGGGTGCGAGTGGAGGGTGAGCGGCGGGTGAGCGGCGAGTGAGTGGAGGGTGAGTGGAGGGTGAGTGGCGAGTGAGCGGAGTGTAAGCAGAGGGTGAGCGGCGGATGAGCGGCGGGTGAGCGGCGGGTGAGCGGTGGGTGAGTGGAGGGTGAGTGGAGTGTAAGCAGAGGGTGAGCGGAGTGTAAGCGGAGTGTAAGCGGAGTGTAAGCAGAGGGTGAGCGGCGGATGAGCGGCGGGTGAGCGGCGGGTGAGCGGTGGGTGAGTGGAGGGTGAGCGGCGGGTGAGCGGAGTGTGAGCGGAGGGTGAGCGGAGTGTAAGCGGAGTGTAAGCAGAGGGTGAGCGGCGGATGAGCGGCGGGTGAGCGGCGGGTGAGCGGAGGGTGAGTGGAGTGTAAGCGAAGTGTAAGCAGAGGGTGAGCGGCGGGTGAGTGGAGGGTGAGCAGCGGGTGAACAGCGGGTGAGTGGAGTGTAAGCGGAGTGTAAGCGGAGTGTGAGCGGAGTGTAAGCGGTGGGTGAGTGGAGGGTGAGTGGAGGGTGAGCGGAGTGTAAGCCGCTTTCGTCCCGCGGCTATTGCACTGTTAGAGGAAGTGGTGAACAATTATAATGGAACGATCTCTCGCTCAATACCGAGATGTCGCAGACACAGAGGCGGCTCTTGCTGCTCTCGCACAGCGAGACGACCCCTCGGGCGAAGATGGCAAAAATCCTCGGAAGGCGGGGCTGGCGCTGGTTGAGGGGGGCGGTCGGGGTAGCTGGAGCAGACGAAGGAATTTTTGCTGAAAGTTACCGGCTGTGCGGGCCTCGGTAGTGATTAAACCCCGGGGATGATTTTCCTCCCCTTAAAGGTTGTTCGATTTGGGAGGCCAGGACGCGATTCGAGAATCGGTTCGCTCTACGGATGCGGCGTTGTGGTCCACGCGCTGGACGGCCTGCTGCATTGTGGGATTGCGAGAGGTGGCAGCGGTGGCTTGGGGAGGCCTGCATCCAGCAGTGGATTGATAATGGCCCATGAAGATGAACACGGTGCACAGTGAGCAAGTGAGCGAGCGAGCGAGCGTGCTTGTGAGCGTGCGTGCCCTCACGTGAGCATGGAGGCCGGGAGGTTGCAGCAGTCTTGCGACGTGGTGAGCGGTGAGCTCAGGTGAGCAGTGTAGGCCGCCTCCACCACCTGCTTGTTGCGGCTCACCACGTCCATGTAGCGTGAGAACTTTTCACGCAGACGTTTGGCGAGCTACGGAGGCGAGCCGGGAGAGAAGCAGATTTTAGTAGTCACAGGGCGTGGAGAAGAGACGGGCTTGCTGTGGCAAAAGTAAGTAGCAGGAGTTTGAGTTTATTTTTTATTTGTTACACGGACGGTCCCCGTTTAGTGAGTAGGCCGGATATTTTACACGGGAGATCTGTGGTGCCTCCTTCACACATCTGTCCCTCCGCATTAACATTTGAATTTTTTTTTCACACCTCCCACCACCCACACCGTGACTTTGGGGACAGCGCATCATTTCAGAAGCAATGGTTTCAATACAGGCAAACTCTGGAGCCTCTCTGGACATTCAGCGTCTCTCATCCAGAGTCCTGCCCGCTTGAACCAATGCTGGTGATGAATTGCCGAATCTTTATAGCCATTGTCCCTTCTCCGTAAGATCCGGGTCTCCTAGTGCAAAGCAAAATTGAATAACGCGCAACGCAAACCGCAAACTAATCGTGAGCGTCGTGGGAGGCAGCAGAGGGGGTGAGTGGGGGGGGGTCCCGTTTGTGCTTGCATTGAGAAGGAGAGGGGGAACGTCACAGGGGGTGTCACGAGTTCAAATAATAAAAGAAACCCATCACGGCAAGGGCCAATCTCGGCCGTCGTAAAGCTTCCCTTGGGGAAGTTGGCGGAGAGCGGCGCAAACGCTCTCGTCGGGGCAAAGGGGATAGAGAGCACCGTCCGCGTGTCCGTACTCGCGGGCGGGTGGGCGGGTGCGGCAGGGATAGGGGAGGCGGGTCCGGGGATCCACCGCCACTGGCCATCAGCGCCCAACAGATGGCCGCCACAAGTTGGCATTCTTGCGCTGCTGATGGTGGCTCTTACCCGGGACACCTCCCCCCCATCTCCCCTCTACCCAGCGGTGAGGAGGACGAGCTCACTCGCCGGCACGTTGCAGCCCGGGGGCGCTCGTTAGGGTCGCCCGATACGACGCTGCTAAGGAAATATTGATTTTCGTAACGGATGATGCGACAAAACTGCTTGCTTTTCCATACGTCCGTGCAGCTCCAGTAATTCTTCGCTCAACGCGGGCATCTTTTCAGAGACTCATCTACCGCGTTGAACGAGGACTTGAAGCCACAAAGGCAATAAGCAACGCGAATTCGAAATGCAGCCCCAGCGGCGTGGGAAAGCGGCGTCGCGAACAACAGTCACATCATGCTGAACGAAAACTGGAACGGGGCCGCGTCACCAAAAACGGCGCTGGGCAGACACCGGCCTCGTCAACTGGAACGGGGCGCGCGGCAAACGGCGCTCGGGACGGGAGGAAGTGCGTACTTTGGATCAGAATGTGCTTTCTGGAGAAAGTCGTGGGTGGGGGGGGTATATGTGGGGGGGGGGGGGGCTGGAGGGAAAACTGAGCTCTCAGTTACATTAATCAGCTGTGGCGGACGGGCGTAATTATTGCGCGCAAGGGGCCGACAGGGGCGGTGTGCGATCGCTACGCAGAGAGCACGGCCGTGGTGGCGGTGGGGCCGGTGTTACCTGCTGCACCTCGGTCTCTCCGTTGGACATCCGCTCCGTGTAAGCGAACGAGCTGTACACCTTCTGCCGAAGACAAGAGAGACACGGAGAGAAGAGAGACATGGAGAGAAGAGAGACACGTCAACAAAAGCTGGAAGCCCCGTCTCGATTTGCGTTCCGTGTTCAGGCCGCCTGTGCCGTCCACTCACGAAGCTCACTCACCCACTACTCACCACAATGCAGGTCAAAACAACCCACCCACCCACCCACCAACCTACTCACTGCTCACCACACTGCAGGTCATAACAATCCACCCACCACCCACTCACCAACCTGCTCACTGCTCCAACTCACCCAACCACGATAATAACACAATATGGCAGGGGGGGGGGGCAGAAATTAATCGCGAAAAATGCCAGCACTGTTCCCGGCTTGTTCTAGACTTGTGTCAACGCCAGGACTAAAACTCGCAGGCAGTCTGACAGATAGAACCGATACGCTGCCGGTGCTGCTGACGGCAGGCAACAACAAAGCACCCATTCTTATTTATCCCCAACCCAATCCCTCCTGCTCACCACCATCTTTCCCCCCACCGCCGTACCCCCCCCCCCCCAAATCCCTTGCCTCCCAAAGCCGTGCTGCTGGGAGGCCCGGGCGCCTGGCAAATCCACCCCACGTCCAGGCAGCAGCAGCAGCCCGCGGCTGCAAACAATTATACCCGGCTTCACAAACCTGTGCGTGCAAAGTCACTCTTGCCTTCTTCCCACATTTTCCTCATCCTCCACCTCTCTTCTCTCTCTCTCTCACTCTTCATCAAAATAATTTTGCAACGTTCCCCGCACGGCCATCCTCTTTACCGAGGAGAACTGCTCTCTGGCCGCATTCCACGGGGTCAGAGATCCAACGAACGAACGGAAGCATTGCACGTTCAGTTGCCCGGCTGCCGTGCGGATTTTCCCCGCGCTTGTCCCGGGTGGCTCTGCGGCGTGCTCGGCATCTGGTTGCCGAAGGAGCACCGCCCCCCCTCCCTCGGTCCTCCTTCCACAGCTACGTGGAGCGAAACGTCGGACGTCGCGCCTAACCACGTGTCGCGTCACGACCCAGAAAGCGTATCGGAGAGCCGTTCTTTGCGGGAGTTCTTTTGCACCACACACCCCTAAAGACGTAAGGTCGCCAAAAGTCCAACTGCAGGACCCTGGTGAAACAGTCCGAGACTCAGTGAGGATTTTCTGGTTTAATAAAGTTGTTCAAATTCTGGGGGGCATGCAGAACCACGATGTTGAAATCTTATGTTAAGTCGCGGATATTAATTGGAGGGCACCTCGAAGGCCGATGACGTTTAGGGATTTAAATCGAGGGAAATGGACTTTAGCGGGAGCTCGGAGCGGTCAATCAAATTCCCGAGAGGACAATGACTCCAATCATGGAGCCCTTAATTAAACAGCGCCGTCACAAAACAACCAATGACGTGTGGCCCCGCAACCCAATACAATGTCCATCACCGGGTCCCCTTTATTAAGCATTACCTTTCACAGGCATCCTACCGCCCGACCGACCGCCAGAGCCAACCAACCACCCCGACCGACTGCCAGGGTCAACCAACCACATCAACCGACCGCCAGGGCCGAGAAACCGCCCCAAACAATCGCCAGCGCCAACCAACCACACCGACAAACCGCCAGGGCCGACAAACCACCCCAAACAATCGCCAGGGACGACCAACCACACCGACCGACCGCCAGGGCTGATAAAAAGCCCCAACCAACCGCCAGCACCAACCCACCACCCCGACCGACTGCGAGGGCCGACCAACTGCCGGGGCTACTAACCGCACAGAGGAAACCGGCGGCGCGTCGACATTTCACTGTCATGCAATTATCATTCACTCATAGGTCACATGGGGAAAAGTATAGCACCTCCTAGTGTGGCTAAACGAGGTGACTTGAGGATGGATCTCAGAAGTAGTTCTCTGATATCTCCTTTAGGGGGCCGTTTTGTAACTTTGGGTGATACACCTCTACCTGCGGTAGTTGCGAACGGACAATTCCCATCTCGTAACACGACACGGAAAACAACACAACTGGAATGTGGGGAAAAAGACGATAAACCATGACGGTGAAGAGGAAGAAAAGTGAGAATGTTAGAGAGCGCCTCAACCTCCTCCTGAGTGGAGGGCAAAGTTCTCTCTCTGGGGGGAGATGCCACCCCTCGTGGGCGTAAGGCTCCCATCGGACGCCTCGGCCCGCTGATAGCGCAGCACCGATAGCAACTCAACCGGAATACAACCGGACAGCAACGCTCTAAACAAACGTTTGCCGCGCAACGCTGTCGTGCAGTCGTTATCGGAGGTCAGCCGTTGGATCACCGAATAAAGCCGTAGATCAGAGAGCACATTACGGAGGTTGAAGAGAATTCATAACGGTCAAGAGAAGGGGGCTGGGGGGGCAGGGCACGTTGCCTCGAGGGACGACGACGGCCGACGGTCAAGGTTAATGACCGAGCGGGGTCAACGAGCGTTCCAGAGGATGTCCGGCGGGAGAGATGGAGTGATGAAATCAGCTCGTGAGCAGGTGGTAGGGGTGGATTTTTTGTACCGTAGCACCGTGCGAGAAGTTAACAAATTACTTGGGGAGGCATTGCATCTAGCAGTGGCTTGGACATGACTGATGAAAATATATGATGACGGTATATTGTGGGTGCCACGGTGGCGGGATGTTAACTTCCTCGCCTGGTATACAGGAAGTCGTGGGTTCGATCCCAACTCTGACGCCTGTTGTATATTTGGAGTTTGTTCTCCCCGTGGTCACGTGGATATTTCTCTAGGTCCTCCGGTTTTTCTCTCCACAGTTAGAAACATGCGTTGGAGTATTTAGCTGCTATAAATTTCCACGTGATTAGCCACTTCATTGAGATCTAATTTGTGGCCAGGTCGCTTCTCAAAGAAAGAGCTACACAGCGCCTAGTGGACCTTTGCCTGATTAAAGAAAAATAGTTTCAATAGCTTATACTGTGACCCAATTAATTCACGATTCCAGAGCAGAACTGGACTGGAGAATCGCACGCCTACGACACAAATGTGCCGTTTGTACCCGGGGAGCTTCCACCACAGCCCCGACGCGCACACGCAGGCCCCCCCATCTGTCTGATGACAGCCACTGGGCGACGCTCGCACAAATCCAAATAAACACACAACTCGCTCTATTTTTTAATTACTCCCGATGCCTAAACGTGCCTTTGCTGTGGGCCCAAAGTGCCTCTCCATCTCAATAGTTCAATAGCGCGTAGATTAGCTGCCATGGCAACTGCGGCCGCGGGGAGGGTGGGGGTGGGCTGGAAAAAACAAAAAAACACCACTGGAGGGGCCCTAATCAAGGCAGATCCCAGGTCAATGAAGGACGCTGGGGGGGGGGGGGGGGGGACCGGACAGGGGGGGGGAGGGGGGTACGGTGACAGCGCCGTTAATATTCCATCAAACTGGCCGATAGCGATGACCGCGGAGGTCGGTCCGGATCCTCACACCTTTCGCACACGCGGCAGTTCACCTCCTCTTGTTGAGCTGCCTGGAATGCCCCCCCCCACCATCCCTCCTGCCCTCCCCCCATGAAGCAGTACGATCGGCGTGACCGATACCTGTCAGAGAATAGCCTCATTGAATTGCACGGCGGGGCAGACCATTCCCTAGGGAGGTTGGGGGGGGGTCAGGAGATTAGCGGCTGGATCTCTTTTTGAGACTCAGCATGGCTTAGCTGATCGTGCCCCCCCAGTGTTGCGTTAATGGGAGGGGATGAAGTGGGGGCAGCGAGGGGGGTAAAATTTTCGTCAAAACACACGCAAATTAATAAAACGCGACGTTTCAAACTCTCGACGACGCACAGAGGAAACCGACAGCGCGCCGACAAACATCTTGCCGCCACTCGCGAGCAACGGCAATGTTTTGTCAACGCGCGCTGCTAGCGCAGGCATATGTATTCCCTTCTCTGTCCAGAGCTCTCCTTTCACATGCTAATGGCCACGCCTGATGAGAGAAACATCTTCCACCACGTGGGGTAAACAGAAGCTCGATGCCTGCAAACTCGCGGGGCCCCCTCTCAACGCGCTGTCCGTTTTAGCAACGTTCATTAAAATGTTCTGCGTATTGCCATGAAAACGCTCCGTTTGCCAGCCCTACCGATGTAAGCGCCAGGCCGCTGGCGCTTGCATGGCTAAGTTGGCGAGCGAGCGTCATGCAAAAGCCACCGCGGTAAACCGCCGTCGGGCCGATGGTAATCGCGGTGGTGGTGACATGGTGCATGCAGACCCGGGGTCTGGCCAGAAACTTCTCTGACACAATGGGTTTTCATGCGTTTGCTCCATCGGACACCACACGTGAATGTTCACGACTGTATCACCATGAATGAGAACGAGACCAATCTCAAGGACGCCTCCACCTGACAGGAAGGACTCGCAACTACCCGCTGCATCTTATTTGGGGTCACTGGTCGATTGGAGTAGGCACGCGAGCAGCAGCAGCAGCAACAAGAGTCACAGCGAGAGGTACACATGGATGTGTTGTGCTGGAGAGATGTTCAAGGCGGCCGACGCAGGCAGAGCCGGCTGAAATGAGTCCCGTGCCCACACCCCCAACTCTCGACAGCGCTTGCTCGCACAGGGCGATCCATCTATAGATACCCCATTAAATTAGCAGATATATTACAGGAAACAACGTCTTCTTTTCAAAGACTCTACACGATCTCCCAAAACACCAATCTCCGGAGAGCCTATTAAATAGCTTAACTCACCGCCGTGTAAAACACGGGGCCACGGCTTTCACGCCCTGCAGACCCACGCACGCTGTGACACGCCACACCGGGTACGATGTCGATGCGACGCGTTACGTTTCACCGTCCCTGCCACCTCCGTGGTTTTGAACCCACGCCATTGTTTACTCGGTGCATAAATAGAATACGGACTGTAAAGACACCTTTTGAACAAGGCGCGCGCGCTGCAGGGAAAAACATGGGAGTAAGCGAGAGAAATATTAACCCCCGAGCGTCCAAAGTTTGCTTTCGCTCACACGTGCGAAAAGTTGGCTTCGTCCGCACTGGTTTAACTCTTGTCCTCGCAGCAAATCACCAGGCTTGTGCGCGATCTCGTCAGACCTCAGGAGGCCGAGCGGGGTTTGAGCCGCGCTTGTACTTGAATGGTCAGTACTCGATAGCGGTCGAGCCATTTGCTCGCGTTGAACCAAATACTGCCGAACATTTTCACTCGCCAGAAGGCCGTGCTGCTGATGGGGTGTGTAAAGTAACACCATTTTTTTACGTGGAAATACAGATATGGGGCAATGAGGAGTAGTTAATCTGTTCATTTATCGCAGGATTTGATTGGGTGACCACCACCAGGCAGAGGTCGCAACCGGGTACCCGTTACCCGTACCCTACCCGATACCCGGCTACCCGTACCCGGCCGGGTACGGGTAGCCGTTTGCGACCCTGGTGCGGCCGGGTACGGGTACGGGTAGGCCGTGAGTCACTGGTGAGTAACCGTTTGTCACTCATTTCGGGTAGGGTACGGGTAGGGAACGGGTACCCGTACCCGGCTGGGTACGGGTATGGGTACCCATTTGCGACCCTGGTGCGGCCGGGAATGGGTACGGGTAAGGTATCAAAACCCATTTGCGACCTCTGCCACCAGGGCTTGCCAGGTGTTGTAGACGGAAGGCTGCGAGGTGTGGCCAGGAGACGCAAGTGCTGAGTGTGCGTTTCCCTGGATTTTCTGCCCACATGAGGCCAAAATCTCACGAAATAAGTTGGTCAAACATCGCAACGTAGCAAGACCCAATCTGAAAAAAACAGTCTTGAGTCTAAGTAAGGCTTTCTTGGATAAATGGCACTATCATTATTATTTTGATCATTACCTCCGTCTAAACACGCAACAGATGGCCCACATTCCAACGTCAGGCTAATGGCCAATAGGGCACAAAGAGAAAGGCGCGTGTAGTGGAGTTTGAGTTTTCACAGGTTTAAAGCAACACAAGCAACGCATCACAAACGAGGCGAATTGCAAAGTACGAGCGAAGATTTCAAACCTTGAGACGGCAGGAAGAGAATGTGCGGTGGGTTCGAATCAATCGTTCCCATCCCCCCCCAGCTCATTCCTCTGGCCGATGTTCGTCACGGTCGGGGAATCGAGCTCAGATTTGCCGGACACATGGGGATGGTGTGGAAGGACGACCTTTAAATTTTGAATTTAAACTTTCGTGAGTGCAATAATTAATATTCTTTGGTTCTTTTGGTAAAGTCACGTGGATACATTTTTTAAATAATTTTTATAATTTTTTATTATTCTTTTATTTTCTATCTACGTGACTTTACCGAAAGTTCCAAAGAATAGGACGACCTTTGTTTTGAACCAAATGAAGAGCCACTGCGTGGGGAGGCTCTCATCAAACAGTGCACTGACACAAAGGCTGCGTGCGGACAAGGTGAGGAGAAGCCAATTGAGATGGGGTGTCTCTCTTTCTCTCTCTCCATCTCTCTTTCACCTGACGGGGATTAAGTCCATGATCCATCTCCAATGACTGCCCCCCCCCAGCCACCCAAGGGAGTATTTTTTTCACGACAGTGTTTGTATTGTAAGGCCCAATGCTTATAAAGCCTCGCAACAATACGAGAGCTCAGCACATTGTGCCCCCAACCAAACCTAAGCCAACGTGATGGAGAGCTGTGGTTCAGGGCTGCACCCAACGCCGTTTGTGTCCATTTCTCTCTTCTCGGTCTCACTTGCACGGATTTTCGTTTGTTCCGTTAGCCTACGAGTAACACTATTGGCATGCACGGAACATCGTCAAATGCACCGCTGCACGAGGTCCGATTCATACGCCCTTCAGCGACGGGTGGTTGTTATTTGACGATGACATCCCGACGTTGTTCAGTTCGGGCTGGCGAAGGGCAGAGTGGGGGGGGGGGGCATAGAATCGGAATCTTGATTTTGACTCGACGAATCCGATGAGCTTACCAAGCTCTTTTCCCACAGATGTCCTGCAGCACGGCACAATAGAACAATGGAAGCACGGTACAACAATGGCGTTCGCTGCAGCGCCCCTCTGCTGCTTCGCTTTAGGCCCACGCCTCTGCGCCATGGTCGCCCATCCAAGAACTGGCCGGGCTCAAGACGGCTTTAGCTTCCGAGCTCGGACGAGATCGGGCGCACAGTCGGCGCCAGGTGGTCGTGGCCATTGATATGGCCAATGGAGGTGGCCGAGGAAGATGTCTTTCAAACGATCGAGCTTCGTTCATGATTCGTCAGCGACGTCAACGACGGCAACAGCGCAAGACGTCAGCCTTGGCGACCAATATTATTCGCAAGATGTTTTTGGGTTCGGCAACGGCCAGAGCGATCTGATGATGTTTTTTGTAAATTACTGGCGAATCGTCGTAGTCGAATTATAAATGTCGTGGGTTTTGCGCTTCAACTTGCGTGTCCATTCGCAAACCACAAAACCCTGCCTGTGATTGTTGTACAGTGCAGTTCTGCAGTGTTGCATGGGGGACACCCTGGCGACCGGCTATTTTTTCTAATCCCTACTCCACTACGTCCCCTCCCCCCAAACCCGCACTTCAAACAGAAATCGGTTTTCACAGAGGATGCGAGCACATACCACAACTAAGCCAAGTCTGAGGGAACAAAAGTTTGGGCCCCCTGATCGTTGCCGCTTCGTGCAAAAAAGAAAAGTGTAAAAAAAAAGTTTCAATATCGCTAAACTGTAAAGAGCCATCTCGGGCAAAGAAGCAAGACTGGAGAGCGTCTCTCTCAACCACAACTGGGAGAGGGGAGATAAAAACTGAAATATTTACGAACGATGCCAAGATGTTTCTTCAGCAATGCTTAAACTAGCTCAACGAAGTAGCTTATCATCGTGTGGAACTTTATATCAACCAAATACTCCATGAACGCGTGATGTTGATTCCAAATGTGGAATAACAAAACACGTGACCACGGGCAGAGAGAGAGAACGTGCAAACCCCAAATATACAGCAGGCGTCAGGGTCGTGAGCAAATCCACGACCTCCTGTATATCAGGCGAGGTAGTTAACATCTCGCTACAGTGGTGTCCACTCGCCACCATTGTTTTTGATGGGTGCGGAGGGAGGATGGCGTCACTCAGCCATTTGTGCGCTCAACACGAACAGGCCGCTAACAATGCGCACCCGTCTCGTGCGAGCTGGTAAATTGTATTTTTTTATTTCGGCCAGGACAGTCGGGAACAGTGAGGAACACCACATCCGTGTCTCGCCGAGTCTGTCCCCTCAAGATACCGCATTCAGGCAAGGTGTCGTGAACCCACAATGCAATCCGTTGCACAAGTTGCCCAATTTGCGGCCTCGCGTCAATCCCATGACGGACGGGGCCCATTTGACCGGCACTTCACCATGCTGGGGCGCACGACCGGTTCCCAACGTGCTGCTTTGTACATTGAACTTCTTTCGCGCCGTACGTAGCCAATCGCGCTAATGATGTCACTCGCCACCGATGGCGGCCGTGGCCCTTGGAACCAAACTCTGTCGGCCATGTTCACAGCGCGGCACGCGCTAACCGCAGCGCCACCGCTCCGCCCGGCGCGTTCGTGACTGCACCACCGCTGTACGTGGGGGTCCCCGTTACATCAGGCAGCAACGTTGATCTGCACGTGTAATTAACGTGCCCAACACCGGCACGCGATCACATTTTAATTAAGATGAATGTACACAGCGCACCAGGTGGGTTTCGGATGATCGTGCACCCCCCCCCCCCCAACTCCTCGTCACCCCCTCCCCAATCCCCTCCCCCTTATCGTCATCTCTTGTGCGCTACAGGACATGATTTGTGGGATACACCTAACCACAGCTACCCCCCCAGAAGCCTCCAATTGGAGCGGGTTTATGGTCTCAGCCCGGTTACTAATTGACGGTGGAATGACCGTCACATTCAATTTGGTTTG
This sequence comes from Lampetra planeri, assembly GCF_965212315.1. NCBI lineage: Eukaryota > Metazoa > Chordata > Hyperoartia > Petromyzontiformes > Petromyzontidae > Lampetra > Lampetra planeri. Next base: position 2,031,376 of record NC_136152.1, on the reverse strand, counting down.
CCACCCAATGTGTCTAACTTCCAGCTCCGAGAATGGGAGATGCTCGATCAATGGACTTTAAATGGGCAGTATTCGCAGGGCATTAAAAAGCTGCGCCCCGATGCCTGCTGCAGCGAATTTCAGAAGACACGATGCCGGGCGCACAAACGGAATATGATTTGCGTAAGTAACAAAAACAAAAACCCCAATAATATAATCGGTGAATAAGTAACAAGAAGAAAAACCTTTCCCCAAATAGCTTTGCACACAAAATGGAATCCTCGCCGACACCTGTTAGCGGCTCCGTGCCTTTTTTCACACGGTCATGACGGCATGTGCACACGCACGGACGCCCGCGCGCACACACACACGCACGGTCACCGGCTGGCGGAGGATCTAGGATTCTCTTTGAGATGTGAGGATCGGAAATGAGGAGGGGGGTTGGGTGGGTGGGTGGGTGGTGGCTGTTAGGGAAGGAGCAGGTGACACCAGTCGTGCCAGGTCATCTCATTGCGCACCCACACTCCCCATCTCATCGCTCTGATCTCGCGCCTCCATCTCGCTCCGCGTGCCTCCGATCGGCGCTGTGCTCCAAGGCTAACGAGGCCACCCAACCCACGCACGCGGGCGCAGGAGCTCCGCTCTCCAAACCGCACGTGGCCGCCGTGGGCCCAGTGCAGATCCGGCGACCCGAGTTCGATTCCCGGCATCGGATACCACAAGTTTTGTATCCCCTCCATCTCCCAACCCACCCACCCACCGTGACTAGCATGGTTGAAGTACGGTCAAATAACCCCCATGGGCACCACGTAAAGCTGGGAGGCCCATATCTATCCGAGCGTTGACAAGGGGGCTCTGACGTATGTTGTGCCATCGCAGATGGGCATGGGGGCAACGGAAATAAACAAATAAGATGGCAGAATATGTAGGCGCACAAAAGCAATGCACGTGTGTTTAGCTCCATGTTGACCTGTAGTAGGCCCTCCGGACCAACGTTTTATCAGCATCTTTTTATTTAAGAAGCCAAAACCGTTTCCATCGAACACGCTCCACTCCGTGGCCTGGTATGGCTTGGGCACCCCTGCGTGGTGCAAACCTGTCCAAAACAACAACGGCGGGGGGGGGGGAGACTCCGTGACGTCCAGTCAGAAGTTACGGCACGCACACCGTGCACTGTACGCGTCAAGGTCGAAAACCGGGCAGTCCGGTCGCAAACCGGACGGGCCGGCGACCCTGGCGGGCCAGCGAGAGGGCCCACGGCGCCCCGGAATGTCGCACCGCATCGCGATCATCCCTCTGCGGGCCGGCGCGCTAATGGGTGGCGCCGAAAACGTTCACAGGCCCCGCTCGCTGCTACGCACCGGGGTCAGGGGCCCCTACACCTCACCACCCCCCCACCGCCCAGTGGCCCCGCGGCCCCCTGTAGCGGCAACCAGGTTGTTGTTGTTGAATGGTGGTCGCCCCACATCCGAGCGCCGGCCAAGGCCCGAGCCTGCTTGGCGTCCCGAGATGCGATGAAGCGGGGGGGGGGGGCGCATTCCGGGCGACTTGGTCATCGGCGTGCTTCTGCTTTAAGCCGGCGTTGATGACTAGGGTAGCGAGATATTTGTTAATGACGAGGGTAGCGAGATATTTGTGAATGACGAGAGTAGTGAGATATTTGTGAATGACCAGGGTAGAGATATATTTGTTAATCAAGAGGGTAGATAGATTCGTTAATGAAGAGGGTAGATAGATGTGTTAATGAAGAGGGTAGAGAGATATTTGTGCTGCGATTTTACAACGCTGTTATTGCAAATCCCATCCCTGGTTGGTCTTCGTTCGGGAGAAGCAGCACGGCTAACCGCGTGGGCATCCGCTGTTTGAGCTGCCGTACGGCTCTCCGGCACATCGTGCCGCTTGTGCGCACTGCGTCCGACGTTTTGCCTCTCGGAATCCCAATTTACGTCGCCGCAGAAGCTTCGGGCGCGTGGAGCGGACGGGGGATGTCCCCGTGTGTTTACCCCCAATGAGCAACTCGTGCCCATTTCCACGGCAACGCGCTTCCCTTTTCTGGGCCACGGCTGGCATCGCGCGCTGTGATTTACTTCACCGTATTTACAGCAGCGCCCCGAATGTAACTGCCTGTATATGCATGGGAGCCATCAAAGTGAGCTTATTTAGACTTAAAACGTATTCATTGCACACCGCGTCCTAAACGTATTTATTTAACAAATATAAATGACGAATGCTCTTGTGACCTGCCCGCGCGTAAACATGTCGTTCCTAAGGACAACGTCGTTATCCTTCCAGTATATTTTCTTGAATTTTCTTGTTTTGTTATTTTCATTCCTCTTGTTCTTTCGTACGGCGGAATGGGGGGGAAAAAAAAAATCAACCGCGTTGAAATGCGCTGCGAGTTGAACGCCAAACCTTATTTCTTCAACCTACCCAGGGATTCGTTGACGTAAGAAGCTTGGCGGCAGCGGCAGCAGACGCCGCGTGGATCACATCGACACCACCGGGTGCGTCGCACGGACGGCTTGGACATCGGCGGAGTGTTTGATGGTTCGCGTGAACGGCACTCGTTCGACTAAAACAACTTAATTGGAAACCCGTTGTCAGCTAAAATCAGTCTATCCTGAAGAATGGCCCATTACCCAGACTCCGACGCTACCGCAGATGACATAATTGGCGCAACTCCACCATCTCCGCGTCTAAACCAAACACACATTATTTATAGTCCGCTGGCCTCTTGGCTTTCTAGAGCAATATTATTCAGCAGCAGCAGCAACAGCAGCATTTGTTGAAGTGAAGAAACTCTGGACTGATTTTGGTTTTCTATATCTCATCAGCAGTCAGGGTCTGTTTACAAATGCTGCTGCTGGTTAATAATGCTCTGGAAAGTCACCCCGGGTGATGGACTAACTTTATAATTGTATTTATATTTGTGACTTATGCTTGTATATGCTTTTACCCATAATGAGGTTGTGTAGACGATGTCCTGTTTGAAGGCCGTGTTCATCACAACCGGTGGGGCTTTTTTTAGTGGGTTACGCGCGCGCGCATCAATGGCAACCGCTGTCCTGTTATTTCCTTATGTGGAAGTTTGGGGGCTAATCCATCTGCTGTGTTTACGTTACACGTTACGGAAAATCGTTTACTTCGCAATCATTTACATAGCGCTCAGTGATTGTGCGAGTAAATAAACAGTTTTACGAATACTTTGGCACTTTGGGTTATGAGCATTAACTTGGTGGAATGAACGAATTACCACAAGAGACGTACAACAACATTGTAGGCAAAAGGTTTCTTTGCCAAACGCTCAATGAAATGGGTCTTGGGCCAAAGATCTCAATTCAGGAACCCCTCTGCAAACCCCTCGAGACTCGGCGAGGCTTTCCGAGGAATACACAGGGCATCATTATTACGCTAACCCAACCTCCACCAACACGCGCTGACCAGGGCGGGGAAGTATGGTTAAGCAATCGCCACGACCGGCACGGTGTGAAGAGGCCCTCATCCGGCAGTGGACTGACACCAGGGCTACATAAACTACGTTGATAGTTTATTACCGTCAAGGGACAGTGCCTAAACAGTTTGTTTGGTTATTTCTTTCTTTATAAAGTGCAGCTCTCGGGATGCAGGGCGATTAAACTCTTCTGCACCATTGTTTCGGACTTTTTGAAACACTGCCAATGCATTTTCTTAATCTGCGCTGAAACAAACCATTCAACGCAGTGAGTCGGGTAGCAGGCCGCTGCCAATTCGGAACAAAACGACGGGTCTCTCTCGCTCGCTCACTCGATTGCAAAAGAGAAACCACTGCATGGATGTAATAATTTCTCTGTCTTAGCCCATGGTCTCAACTCTCGCCAACCTCCAAATATTACCCGATTACAATATGCTCCGGAGAGCAAGACGCACTACCCTCCAAAACCTGTGCCCAGGGTCAATAAAGTCCAGATCTGGACAACAACAATAACAACAACCGCCCGTTCACCACGAAGTGGCGGTGACGTCACCACACATACACAAACGCTCCTACCGGATTATAAGACGCACCGCCATCGTTTGCTTTAAAATGACAAGGGCAAGTGCGGTAATAATTCAGCAGACCTTTCTCAATCCACTGCTGGATGAAGGCCTCCCCTCGCGTCGTGTCGATCCTAATTAGGGGTTGTTTAAGGATACTTCAACGCTGGGCGGTGCGGGTTTGAAACTAACTTTCTATTTTACAAGTTAAGGGCCCACTCGCCTATATAGCTCCTTTCCAGAAGCGACCTGGTCACAAATGATAGCTCAACCAAGTGGCTGAGCACGTATAAATGTATAGCAGTAGCTAAATACTCTAAAACGCATGTTCATTCTAAGTGTGGAGGGGTAAAAAAAAAAAGGCAGAGGACCCGGAGAAAAATCCACGCGACCACGGGGAGAGAGACATGCAATCCGCAAATATACAGCAGCAGGCGTCAGGGTCGGGATCGAATCAACCACCTCCTACGTACCAGGCGAGGTATTTGACATCTCGCCACCTTGAAGGCGGGGGGGAGGAGGGGGGCAGCGGGGGTGGAGAGGTCACGACTGATTGGGATACCATTCGCCATTGCTGTTAGCCGTGCAACCAGGTTGGCGTCAAATGTATTTGGAGGGGCTCACAGCAACAAGCCCCCTTCTCAATTCCGAGTCAAGTCAGACAGGCGCAGGGGATGCGACGCAGAGGCCGAGTGCGGGACGCAGGTCACATGCGCGCTAGCTTCACATGCACCGAATGTTCTACATGCAATGCATGCCTCCCCGGAGCCACGCAAACGCAGCCGTGGTGGCCCAGAGTCATTCTCACTCGGGCGGTGCGGGCTCAGAGCGCAGGCGCGCGTTAACCACCGCGCCACCGCTCTTCACCTTTGCCCGCTACAAAGTCCGTCCCGTCCGTCCTCCTCCTCTGCCGCCGCACTCCCTCCCCCAGGTGAAGATGACGTGACTGACGATGTAGCTCGAGCGGGTCTGGCCCGCGACCCGGTAGTGGGGGAGGAGTCGCCGCTGACGCCCAGTCGACTGTCTGGACCCGGTTGTGATGGGGGCTACACTCCCCAGTCCCACGACTAGCCCCGAGACCAACCATCTCCCCTCTCTATATTTAAGGGACCGTCACAGAAACGACCTGTCTCTTTGTGCCGATGTGTTCTCTCTCTGTGTGTCCTTGTGATGTCTGTCTGCGTGTATGTCTGTCTATAGTTTTCTAGTTAGATTTGTGTTGCTATTTCTTTTATGCCTGATGATGATTGCTTGTGTTGCAATCGAAACGTCGTAATATACTATTATTCAATTTATTATTTTATCTTTAGACGTGACTTAACCGAAAGAACCAAAGAATAACATCTCCAAGGACTCAAGGACTCGTCAAATCAGCCCCCCCCCAACCCACGACTGTCCGTAGTTATTTCTACACGTAACGACATCGTTGGACAACAACCCATCGACCACACAGACCGTACGTTTGTTGTTGTTGTTGTTATTGACAACATTGGTTCTATGCAAGCAAGCTCTCTAGAGCGGTTGCGATATTCGGCGTCCCCTCACCAGCAGTCTGGCCAGGCTTCAAACAATGCTGCCAGATGTTCCCATAGTTGAGCGCAAAACGATTTCAGACGGAACGCCCATTGGAACACTTCTCATCTCTCTCGAAAATTAAAGCACGTGGTTTTATGGCACACATAAAAGTTGGCCACGTGCGGTGCGAAATGAGTGCAACATATGTATCAAGAGGGCCATTGGCCAAATCGCCGCTTATTACATATTTTAAGGGCATTGTTGTTGACGAGTGTGTTGAGCTTTCAATTAATTCAATGCTCACGGGGCTCTCCAGAGACCTGCGTGTACACACGCGTGTGTACACGCGTGTGTACGCGTGTGCTCGTGCGATTGTGTTACGGTCGTCACGTGTGAGAGCGTACTTGTGTGTGTGGGGTGGTGGTGGCGCAGAGAGGTTAGCGGCAGAGTTCGATTCCCCGTCCGTGGCCAATATCGGTGACCAATTACGAATATCGGAACCGGTCCTGGGCCTCCCCTAGGTCGACTCAACCATAAACGAGTGCCCGTGAGACAAATTCTGCCGGTCGAACGTGGTGCTGGCCACACCACCCCCTCGTGTACCGAACTGGCCTTAATAGGAGCTCGCTAACAGCACTTACCCAACCCGTCTTAAGCTTTTATAGGGCAGTGGTTCTTCTTAACCTGGGGTGCACGCACACCCCTTCGGGCGTGAGATGCCCTTTCTGGGGGTGCGAGGCATGGGCAGATTTTTTTTTGACGGTAAATCATCGAAAATACGCATTACGTGTAACTTACTTTGTTTCATCAAACCCTGTGTATGTATTAACATTGTTTAAACGATTGAGAGCCAAGGGGGTAAAGGCTGAGGACCCTTGTCTTGGTCTAGTACCCCTGCGTTCCTGCTTATGTATTCGCGTGTCTTTTTGTGTGCGTGCATTCCTCCATAGGTAATTGTGTCTTTATGTAACCGTGCACCGCGCGCGTGTGTGTGTGTACGATAACCTGTTATGTGCGTGCTCATACGTACACACTTGTGTGCACGCTTGCGTGTGCACACACGTGTGTACGAGCGAGCGAGCGTGGTGATGGCCTGGCTGCTCCCACTGGTAGCATTTCGTCTGGACGCGGGCGATGTTTCGCCGCTTGCTGTGACGAGTAATCATTCAAATCCGGGTCTCACTTGGAACAATGTGGTGTGAGGTCTACGTTACGAACGTCTGTCTTGCGACTCAGAAGAAGAAGGGCCCCCCCCTGCAACGCCGATTGGTGATGTTCGGCTAATGGCAATCCGCGAGTGTTGGAAGCGTCACACGTGGGCGTCGGGAAATCGGAGGCAGCCGCCGAGAAAATCCACCACGCGCACACGCACGAGGCGAGAACGCTCGCATCTCCGCACAGATGGAGTCAGCAATCCATGCAGCCGGGAGGGGGGGGGGTACACGTCGTATCACACTCCTACAACAACGTTGCTTATAATGCCCACTCGGGAAGCCCCATCAACAAGGAAGACTGATTTTTGTTGTTGAATTACTGAACTCATCTTGGCCACCACTCCCCCCCCCTTCCCACGTGTCTTATTCATCCACCACCCCAACCGAACCCCCCCCCCCCCGGTCAAAAAACAACCACAACAACCACCGCCACGACCACAACAACAACAATAAACACGTTTTGATTTAAAGCTTTCGTGACTGCAGGGATTCATATTCTTGGTTCTTTCGGTAAAGTCACGTAGAAGGGAAATAATAAAACAAGATTTTTACATTATTTTATTAATTCCCTTCTACGTGACTTTACCGAAAGAACCAGGAATATAATAAACACGTTGGTAAAATCATGCACACGCATGGATTGTGTAATGCTTTTCCAGCACACGTGTATGTGTGTGTGTACTCTGAAGTATTCAATGAGCGGTAATGCGAGCCGAGAAACCGGTTTACATATTTGTAAGTACATTAGTAAATTTTGCTCTGGTTTTGTATCTCCAAGTTTCGGGAACATTCTATTTAGCCGGTGTGCCAATAACCTATTGAGCAATTCCCTAAAACTGTAGCGACGTGAGCATGCGATAAGGTGTAATGAACCGGTTGTTCAACTTTACGAGTGACCATGATTCCCTGGAATGGATTAGACGGAGCGACTTGAATCACGAACCCAATCCACCTTGGTTGCAAATCGCTAAAAGCTCAACAACATCAACATCGGCTGCGCGTTTCCGAAATAGCTCTCGAGAGCCTCAGCCAGCAGCACACAACGTGTTCGTCGTTTAATCAGGATTATAAGTCGAAACCAAAGCCAATGTGCCCGGCACGTACTGTAGAGTTGCACATTGCACGCTACAACTCACTGGAGTTTAAGGCCGCGCAAATGATCTTGACCAAACGTGTCGTCAAGACCCTCCACCACCCGACACGGCCAAACAAATGTCTTAACGACGCACTATTTGACCAGATTATTTACTTGGCTTATCCCAAAACAACCCAAAAAAAAAACCCTCCTGTCAATTATGAACCAACATTGGCTTGCGAAACCCTGCGCTCTCAGTGACAATTACACAAATCAGGCCACACACACCCACACACAACTACCGGATTATAAGATGCACCCTCCCCAAAAAAAGAGCATCTTTAACATTGACGCCGCGTCTTACAACCCCGAGTGGCACACGGGCAATAAAGATCGCTTTCGTTAGACAGCTAGGCATGGCGACCCTCACCTGCAGGGTGTCCACCCCCAACTCCTCCGTGGAAAGTTTTCTCATGTGCTCGGCCAGGAGTCTCGCACGAGCCACCATAGAGGTCACATCGGTGTCCCCCCCACGACATTCGCCGGGCAGCGAGGAGAGGCAGCAGACGAATGCGGCGAACGCGGTGGTCAGGACGGGTCGGAAAGCGTTCATCCTCATCCGCGCCATCATGCCGTCGTCTCTTCTTCTTCCTCCTCCTCCTACCTCTGGCATCACCTCCCTTTCTCCAGGCTCTTCTCTCGCCTGTTACCTCCTCCCCCCCACCCCACACACCCAAAGCTCTCCGCTCGCTCTCTCAGTCTCTCTCGCCTCTCCACTCACACACTCAACCAGCCCTCTCTTCTCTCGCTCTTTCAAGTCTTTCCTTTCACTCCCCTTCGTCTCTCTCTCTCGATCTCTCTTCGCCGTTTACCTCTGCAAAGCTGGAGGTGTCTGTGGCTGTTTCGTGCGTGGTGGGGGTGGGGTAGAGGGAGAACGGAAAAAAAGAATTAAGCGATGCGGGATGGAGGATGAGGAGGGATGGAGGATGGGGGGGGAAGGAAGACGATGGAGATGATGGATGCCGCCGCCTTCGTCTCGCTCGGCAAATGCGCTCGAAGGAGAGAAGAAACCTCACCCTCCCCCCACACCACCACCCCCTGGCCGAGTTCGACTCCGAGGCCCTGGCGCCGCGTCGTTCGGCTCGTTCCGTCCGTGCGTCCGTGCGCCCTCAGCCAAGTTTCTCGAACGACCAAAAAAAAGATGAAAGTAACTCCTGGCCCTTGCGTATTCGCCCTGGACGCGGGGCTCATCCGGGAGGCCGCGAAACCCTCAACGGATTTGTAGCAATGTGGATTCCGGAGTGTAAAAAAAAAAACAGAATCGTTAGTGAGAGAGGGAATCTGTCCCGCACAACGCGATTGTATCTCCCAACTCGATCCCCCGTCTACAAATAGATCGACCTTCTCGTGTTGGCTGCTCGGCTTAGTTCACCTGAATCTCGAAAACGCACACAGCAGTGCACTCCGGAATCCTACAACTCTCCGATCTCGACCGGGTCTTTGGACTCGTCCATCGGCGCGTTATCGCAGGGGGGGAATTCGTCGCGTGTTTTGCCCGAGATTCACTGTGCATGTCACACATTCGACCCCGCGCCGTGTTCACGTCGGCCTTGTCTCTCTTTCCCGCTTTGTTTTGAACTCCCTCCGCCTGGCATTAAAGCGGCTAGGCGACAAGCCGAGCATTGATCTGAGAAGGTGTCGTTTTGTCCGCTTTAATGAATGCGGAGAAGAGCTAAAACCCCCTGCGAGAGATGGTACGCTCCACGCTTTGAAGTTTTCAAAGAGTTTGAATGAAGCCATGGGGACGTGCCTAGCGAATCACACGACGAGCAGAGCACATCACCGCCATCACCCCACCACCATCATCATCGTAACTTCATCCTCACCACCATTCATCCTCATTAATACACCACCATTACTACCACAATCAACATCATATGATAATAATAATCACAATCTCATCATCACCACCATCATCAGCATCATCGCCAGCAACATAATTTGAATCAATAATCAATATCATTACCACCAACATAAGTATCATTAAAAATCATTTTATCATCACCACCACTACCACCAACATCATTACCATCAATACTCATTATCACCACTGTCATCATCACCACCACATCCATATCATCACAATGATCACCCTCACCATCTTACCATCACCGCATCATCATCATAACCAACGCATGGACGTGTGCGCACACCATAACGCATGAAATCGTCACTGAGAATTGCTCACCTAGAGGAGTTACATCATTTGCCAATGAAACAAATGGCATTGTGAAAGCCCTCGCTGTCTACGAGATCATATTCACACCACGTGCAGCCGCGCGTCTTGACTCATTCAGATGAGCGAGGTGGATGGGGCGGGGAGGGGCTGATGGGGAGTAGCGTTAGTGGCGAGTCGGAATAGATGTCACAGATCATGAACACTGCCAGCTCTTATCGCCGCCACCACCACCGCCATCAACTCGCGGTGTGTGCTCGAAACGATTACTCGTCGATATTCATTTGGAGTCTGGGTACAATTCGATTCCCGTTTAATGCGAGCCACCTCTAGAGTTTTAGCTTCATTTTATTTATTAGGAATAGCCTTGTGAGCCATGCGGCTCTTGACTCGGGTGCAACCTCAATAAAAACATGAACAAAGAACATCTTAAAGTGACTACGCGCAACAGAAACATTCAGGAAAAACCAGCAAGATCTTCCAGAAAAACGCGCCGTATATCAACGCTGTGTGCAAACATCTCAGTGGGATGCAAGTCATACAATAACAACCAGAAGACAATTTAGATTAAAGTTATCAGGCTAACTCTGTACTACAACAAACAAACATGGCATAACCATAAGTTTTCGAAATCACCAAAATAAAGCGATAAAAACATGTAACAGTGATCATAGGAACTGTGATTCAAGCTTAACAATAAACGATACACAAAACATGTAGAGAGAGACCATCTTACCAGGGTATTTGGCCTACGTCTCAACGCTGGCCACGACGTCTTGGAAGGGGGTGGGGGTGGGATTACACACGTTTTACCCCACCAGACGTAGCATTCCCATCGTATTAATTCTAGATTTGAAGCTTTCGTGACTGCAATGATTCATACTATTAGGTTTTTTCGGTAAAGTCACGTAGGTAAAAAATTAAATTAAAAGTTAATAAAAGTAATAATGGAAATAAAATACAAATAAAATAAGAAATCATGATGCAGTAATTTTAGCTGTGACGATCCCACCTGATGACGGAGACTTGTGTTGCCTCCGAAACGTCGTGATTTATTATTTTAATTTTATTTCTATTATTACTTTTATTAACTTTTAATTTCATTTTTTACCTACGTGACTTTACCAAAAAAACCTAACAGTATTCCCTTCGTAGTTGACACAGTGCTGCGTGTAACAGAGGCGATCGGAGGAGATTTAAGAAACCTCCACCACTGTTTCAACTGCCGCGCCAGAATGCGGAATGGAACAGGCGCGCTCCACGATTGCACATTTTAAGGGTGTTGCTGACCATTAACACCTCTGCAGCATCCGTTACGACTAATGTGTCAAAAAAATGGAAATTATCACAGCCCTTTGTTAATCTTCTTGGTTCTTTCGGTAAAGTCACGTAGAAGGGAAATAATAAAATAATAAAAATTAAACATAAAATATTTCTCACGACGTTTGTTCGTCGTCTGCTGGACACGAGGTCTCCCATCGCCGCGTCGGACGTGGGCAGTTGTTTGGCCATACTTCACCACGCCGGTCAGCGCGGGTTAGTGAAGGTGGGAAACACAGATGTGGGTAGCACAGAAGCACAAGTCGAGTGCAGCTGCAATGCACATTGCTTCACTGCCCACTGCTGCCCGCAAAGTAATCGAATACACATCAATTCTAGATTTGAAGCTTTCGTGACTTTACCGAAAAAACCTATGAGTACGTGACTTTACCGAATGAGTACGTGACTTTACCGAAAGAACCAAGAAGATGAATCCCTGCAGTCACGAAAGCTTTAAATCGAAACGAATACACATCGTTAAGCGATAGATTCTGACGCGCGATTTAATGCGCCCATAGTTTAGCTTTAGAATCGAACATTCGAATATTAATTGTCATCGATTAATGGATGTATTTCCTCCTGCATTGTCCCGACAAGTAACGCGTGAATGACGACGCGTCCATTCATCGATTATTACCATCGATGACTGAGCTGTATAGCTTCATAGCTCATCAGATTCCTACAGTAGAAATACATATTCTGAATCTGTCACGCCAATAATATGCAGGCAGCACGGGATGGGTGGCGGTGGTGTTGAGCATCTGCCCAGCACGTGACTCTGCAACTGTGTGTTCAGTGAGTAGTGCACGTGGCAGAAGAATGCGGCCTATCGATGGCAGATCGCGTTACCTATCACGGCAAGCCCCGGAACTTCCATTGTTGTCAGTACTTACCCATTGTCACGTGCACAGAGACGCGTCTGATGGTGTGAATAGCAGGCAGGAACAGCACTACTGTATTTGTAAACACGCGTTTAGATTATTCAGCTGCTAGAAATGCCCACGTGATAAGCCACTTCATTGAGCTATCATTTGTGGCCAGGTCGCTTCTGAAAAAGAAGCTAATAGCTCAGTGGGCTGTACCTGGTGAAATAACAACATCATTTAGTTTTATTTGTGTATTTTTTTCCAAGTGATTTGCTAACATTTCTTCTACTTTGCACTTATATCGTGTTTATATTGTTGGGACGTTCTGACCTGCTCCTACTGGACATCTGTGAAAAAGAGCTTTATTGCTCATCGGATTCCTCCTGTAAGAATAAACATTCTGATATGAAGTTAAGAGCTTTCGGAGGGGACTGTGTGAATTTTAGAGACGTTTCCGAGGAATGAGTCATAGTGGACATTCCTGTATTTTTTCCTCGCTGGACGGTCCCAGTGGTTTGGAGTTGTTCGCATCCATCCTTGCGGCGCCCTCGAAACCCCTTCATTTGTACAGCGGACGAGAGCATGGGGCATCGATAATGTACTGGATGCTACTCATTATCATGATGTCAACAAAACATTCCCTTTGTCATCGCCTATGTTATATTATTTCGTGTATTTACCGACGTTGACACCAGACAACACAATCCTGCGGAGGGAGCTGGTAGGAACGTTGGGTTGCTCGGTCAATGGCCAGGGTCAACAGCGGCGTGGTGTATTCCGCAAATATTCCCGACTGTGAGGGGCCGGCACAAGCCGGCGTGAGTAGGTTAAACGTTGAGTTGTATCAGGGCACCACTGGGTGACCAGCCCCTCCCCACCCAGCCCCTCCCCACCCTCCCCACCCAGCCCTTCCCCACCCTCCCCTCCCCACCGAGCCACTCCCTCCCCACTCAGCCCCTCCCTGCACGACGGACGGACACAATAATCCCCTGTGGGCTGGTGTAACCAGGAGGTTCCTACCAGTATTATCTCCGCGTAAGACCGCGTGAGTTAGCAACCGACGGCTCTGCCTGCATTCGCTAAGGGAGACCTTTCGTTTGACTGGCAGGTTCCCAACAGGTCACGGTGGACGTGTGGTCTCGACGGTCCCTGGGCACAACGGAAGGAGGGAGCGTCGACGATTGCCCGCCCGCAGACGCGTGCCACTTCGTCGGTGAAGACGACTACGACGACGTCCCGACGTCGTGAACGCGGCCACTGTCGCCCTCTGTTGACCAATGTCGATTGGGAGAAACAATTTGGCGTCGCCGATGGCCTTGGCTGCTGTCCGCTGCATGTGCTAACAATAATACTTAATAATACAATACAATACGTAATACTACTTGTTATTATAGGCGACGTTTCGGGGCAATTGGCATTCTTCAGAGCACATGCATTATTTTTTAAATATATATGTATTTAATCGTTTAGGACGTTTTTTTAAAGGAGCTTATATGAATAGGTTTTACCCTTTCTGGCAATAAAACTGGTGCTTCTTGAACATACCTTAACGGTTGACCCGCAACCACAGCAGAACGCGGTATCGTTAAAACAGAGAGACGCGTTTGCAGAGACACCGCAACGCGGATCTGTTCATCGCCAGCACCGTGCGTCAACTCGTGTCGCGTTGCTTTGGGGGGCAGCACGGGGCAGAAGCAAATGAAATCACAGTTCCTGATCTCGGAGACTTTGATAAAAAAAAATTTTTTACCATTTTATCTGGCAACAAAATTGACACCTTTTTTACAAGGAGTCATGTTTGCATTGACCACAATACCTGCAGTCGAAATGCAAACAAAAAACATAACTCTGATAATGTATGCACTGTCCTTGAAATTGATTGGTCCACACCCGAGACAGCTTTCTTGAGAGCCTAGTCTCACATGGTGTTGGACCACGCTAGTGCGCCTTTTGGCGTCATCTGGTCCAACACCATGTGAGACTAGGCTCTAAAGAAAGCTGTCTCGGGTGTGGACCAATCAATTTTAATGACAGTGCATACATGATCAGAGTTGTGCTTTTTGTTTGCATTTCGACTGCAGGTATTGTAAAAAAAGGTGTCAGTTTTGTTGCCAGATAAAAGGGTAAAAAACCAATTATCATATTTTGTTACTGGCAAATGAGGTTCCAATGGTGGTCGGAGACTTTGTTTAAGCGAGCAATCTGCGCCGATTTTGGCCTCCTGCTGGAGTTTTTGAGTCTCTGCAACCAGCAGCAGGAGAGTCAGGCTTGTTTAACAGATGGTGCTGGAATACCAGGCGTTATTGGTAAGCGCACTCCGTTTCAAATGAAGTTCATGTGTGTGTACGCTCTCTTCTCGAGAGGTGACTGAATGGCGAAGGCGATGACTCCGTCTATTACGGAGTTAAACCGATGGAAAACTTGCGGTTATATTTGTGCGAGACCCTTTATTAAAATTGCGCATCATTGATGCGACTGGTATGATGGTACAGCTGTTACCGAGCATGCGTGAAGTAAGATACTGAGTGCAGTTGAGTGGTATGGAGTTGTGTGCCGTGACTTTTGACGGAATCTCTGCTTCTTTGACCAACAATCATCACCGCCATCATCATCAGTGCTCCATTTCTCACACTCGGGAACGCTGTATCGGCTACCGTGAAGAGTACAAGTGACGCGTGCCCACAATTGCCCTCTGGAGTACATCAACGAAGGCTATAGTCCTACCAACAGGATGATGACGAGGCCAACACGAGGCGAGATCATCTTCTTGGTTCTTTCGGTAAAGTCACGTAGAAGGGAAATAATAAAATAATACAAATAAAACATTATAAAATAATTCTCACGACGTTTCGGCCACAACGCAAGCAGCCGCCCTCGGGTGAAGACCAGGTCTGTCGGGGAGACAACGTCGTGAGAATTATTTTATTATGTTTTATTTGTGTTACTTTATTATTTTCCTTCTACGTGACTTTACCGAAAGAACCAAGAAGATGAATCCCTGCAGTCACGAAAGCTTTAAAATCGAAATTTTAGGAGGCGAGATGTCTGTGGCGTGGCCAAAATCATTGCTGGAGCAGCGCTCTCCGGGCCGTTCCGACTGCAACGACGCACCGACCATCACGCCGCACATCATCATCATCACCTCCCCTCGCCAGCCCTCACTCACTCCCTCTCTCACCTCTTCAATCACAGCCTCCTTCCCTCCCCTCCTCGTCCCCAGGGGGGAATGGCGACATGTTGGTACGTATTTCGTACCCAGCACGACACTTGCCCGCCCGCGGCAATTACGCGAACACAGGGCAGGGATGAGTGCCGGTTGATGGAGATTCCTCCGTGGTAGCAACAGCAGTGATGCCACGCGCTGCTTACTCCAAGGGGGGGTCCTCTTGACACCTCGGGGAAGGGGGGGGGGGTGCGGACCACAGAGAGACACGGTGTAGATCGACCTCGTAGACGCTTCGAGACGGAGCCATATAATATGATAGAGAGTGGCTAAACAGACGCACTGTCTCATCACACGCGGTGTGCGGAGATAGAGACGTCGCCAGAGCTGAGGGAATAGCGGAGAGACGGACACGGAGAGACATGGAGAGATTGACACAGACACGCGCATCGAGACAGACACGCAAGACGTGCGGAGATGGAGACATAGACCGAGACACGGAGACTTGCGCGGGGACACAGAGCGAGACGCACCGAAGTTATAGACGGAAGCTTGTGTTGCCTCCGAAACGTCGTGATTTTTTATTTTACTTTTTTATTTTACTTTTATTAATTGTAATTAAATTTTTTACCTACGTGACTTTACCGAAAAAACCTAGGAGTATGAATCCTTGCAGTCACGAAAGCTTCAAGTCTAGAAGTTATAGACTTTCGGGTCGAATTCTGTCCATAAAAACTCGAGAGACGAGGATAAAGTCGCGGGCGTTACCCAGGTCACCGACATGACAAGAGAGACGGTATACCTTGATTTGAAGCTTTCGTGACTGCAGGAATCCATACTCTTTGGTTCTTTCGGTAAAGTCACGTATGATGACGGACGCTTGCGTTGCGCCCGAAACGTCGTTTTCTTTTATACCCACGTGACTTTACCGAAAAAACCAAAGAGTAAGAAACAACCACACTCGAGAAAAGACCCCACGGGGTTTTCTCAACAACAACAAGCACGACCCCCATCTGACACCAACGTGTCTCCCTCTAGCGGCCAGCCCCAACGACCGCCAGCTGCGAGTCGAGTGACCTGTCCTCCCGGTCGCGTCTCTCTCCACTCTTCACCAGAGGTCGCAACCGGGTACCCGATACCCGTACCCTACCCGTTACCCGGCTACTCGTACCCGGCCGGTTTGCGACCCTGGTGCGGCCGGGTACGGGTAGACCGTGAGTCACCGGTGAGTAACCGTTTGTCACTCATTTCCCAACGTCTTGTCTCTTCTCACAATTCAAGTTCCTAGAATCAACCCACCCGCGCCTGCAACATGGCTTCATCCCAGAGGTCGCAATCAGGTAGCCGATACCCGTACCCTTACCCGTACCCGGCCGGGTACGGGTATCCGTTTGCGACCCTGGTGCGGCCGGGTACGGGTACAGGTAAGGAATCAAAACCCGTTTGCGACCTCTGCTCTCCACTCCTCACGCACGGCTAGAATAGGACTGAACGATTAATCGATTTCAAATCGGAATCGCAATTTGAAACAATGCGAATAGGAAATCGCAATAGGTGCGATTTTTTGCGATTTGAAAAGTCCTATTACTTCCTTAATGGAATTGTTTTTTTTCTATTATTCTAACTTTATTTATTCAACTTAACAATTGTTCTATTTCAATTAAAACATTTTAATAAAGACATGTTGGAAGCAATTCATATCTTTTAAGTTCTCATCCTAGCATTATAATATATAGAGCAGTTCATATTTTGATGGTATTATGTAGTAATGCTCCATCACATGTTATAAATCTATTACACAGTTAATATTGAACTGAGGCTTGACTTGAAAATTTTCAATCGCAAATCAAAACACAATATCTGTCAGAAAAATCGCAATTAGATATTTCCCCCAAATCGTTCAGCCCTAGTCTCGAACTCCCTGATGTCTATCATTTTATTTTCCCTCTAGCCTTCTAGAACCCAATCGGGTCTAGAACTCCCTCTCCCTGGCCGTCTAGAAGCCAATCGGGTCTAGAACTCCCTCACCCTGGCCGTCTAGAACCCAATCGGGTCTAGAACTCCCTCTCCCTGGCCGTCTAGAACCCAATCGGGTCCAGAACTCCCTCTCCCTGGCCGTCTCGAACCCAATCGGGTCCAGAACTCCCTCTCCCTGGCCGTCTAGAACCCAATCGGGTCTAGAACTCCCTCTCCCTGGCCGTCTAGAACCCAATCGGGTCCAGAACTCCCTCTCCCTGGCCGTCTAGAACCCAATCGGGTCCAGAACTCCCTCTCCCTGGCCGTCTAGAACCCAATCGGGTCTAGAACTCCCTCACCCTGGCCGTCTAGAACCCAATCGGGTCTAGAACTCCCTCTCCCTGGCCGTCTCGAACCCAATCGGGTCCAGAACTCCCTCTCCCTGGCCGTCTAGAACCCAATCGGGTCTAGAACTCCCTCTCCCTGGCCGTCTAGAACCCAATCGGGTCCAGAACTCCCTCTCCCTGGCCGTCTAGAACCCAATCGGGTCCAGAACTCCCTCTCCCTGGCCGTCTAGAACCCAATCGGGTCCAGAACTCCCTCTCCCTGGCCGTCTAGAACCCAATCGGGTCTAGAACCCCCTCTCCCTGGCCGTCTAGAACCCAATCGGGTCTAGAACCCCCTCTCCCTGGCCGTCTAGAACCCAATCGGGTCCAGAACTCCCTCTCCCTGGCCGTCTAGAACCCAATCGGGTCTAGAACCCCCTCTCCCTGGCCGTCTAGAACCCAATCGGGTCCAGAACTCCCTCTCCCTAGCCGTCTAGAACCCAATCGGGTCCAGAACTCCCTCTCCCTGGCCGTCTAGAACCCAATCGGGTCCAGAACTCCCTCTCCCTGGCCGTCTAGAACCCAATCGGGTCTAGAACTCCCTCACCCTGGCCGTCTAGAACCCAATCGGGTCTAGAACTCCCTCTCCCTGGCCGTCTAGAACCCAATCGGGTCCAGAACTCCCTCTCCCTGGCCGTCTAGAACTCAATCGGGTCTAGAACCCCCTCTCCCTGGCCGTCTAGAACTCAATCGGGTCTAGAACTCCCTCTCCCTGGCCGTCTAGAACTCAATCGGGTCTAGAACTCCCTCTCCCCGGCCGTCTAGAACTCAATCGGGTCTAGAACTCCCTCTGCCTGGCCGTCTAGAACCCAATTGGGTCTAGAACCCCCTCTCCCTGGCCGTCTAGAACCCTATCGGGTCGAGAACTCCCGGCTCTCGAGTGGGAGAGTTCAACCGAATCGATTTTGATCGAGGCCAAGTCACGATCTGACCAAATCTGTCGCTAAGACGCCTCCAACCGCCCCGACACAGATTTGGTCAAAATCATCACCACGTGGCCTACCTCAACAAAAATAAACTTTCGGCGGTGGAGGGGGGGAGAAAGTTTTGGGCAACCGCCTTCTCCCCCCTGGAGGCCTCTCTGCCCCCCCCCCGTATCTCACAAACACCGCGGGGCCGCCTGCTACTGGACAGAGACTCCCCCCCCTCCCCACAGCTGCTGTTGCTTTTCTCTTCGCCGCGAATGAACGGCCGCGTTGCTTCCCCCCCCTCTCCTGCTCCCTCTGCGCCATCACCCCCAGCCGCCGATGTCGTTCTTGCTCCCGCGCTTCTGCGTTCACACTGCAGCAGGGACGGGGGGTGGGGGGGGGCAATAACAACAACCACACTTTGTGTGCGAAGGACAGCGGAGGGGAGGGGGGGCAACGGAGGGGGGGGGGGCCCTGGGCGAGTGAAAGGAAGAACACGCGCGGAGGAAGGAGCCGCGCGTGTCACGTGGAGGGATGGTGGTGGTGGTGGCCCAGCGGTGGTGTCACGTGGAGGGGTGGTGGTGCAGCAGTAGCAACAGCTGCTGCTGCTGTTGTTGCTGCTCCTGCAAACTCCGTTGCGCGTCCGGTGCTCGGTCAGACCGCATTGGATGCCGGTTGCATAACGAATACGTTAATGGGGTCGTCGCGCTCGTTACACACAATGTGATCTTGCCACGGATGAACCACACCAGTGCCTTGCTGATCTCGTCCGGGAGCGTGAACCATCATCACGCGAACCTCCAGTCAATCCTCGCTTTTGGTTGGCTCAACTGCACTTTCAGATGCGCTTCTGCGGCCGTCTGGAACGCTCCTCCCTCCCGATATTAGGAAGTCACTGAGGCTATGCACTTTTAAATCATCTAGACTGAAAACTAATTTCTTTAGAACTGCGTTTTGTGTCTAGTTTATTGTCCCCGCCCCCCGCATCTCCGATTAACACGGTTGGCTACGTACGGTGCGAAAAAGTTCAACATATGTACATACAGAAGATTCACCCCCCTTTCATAGGTCAGGCTCACCATCTAAACTTCCATTGCAACATAACCCACGGCTACATTGCGGCCGTCAAACTTCAACCGTGAACCCCGGACGCGAGGCTAACGCGGTCTGAAACTTCATCCTCGTCGCGTAACCCTTGCCTTGAGTCCCACAGCGACCAACATCCTCCAACCCCGGCCGCGAATCATGTCCATCCCAACCGCAGTGCTCCATCCCCCGACGATCACGTGTGTGTGTGTGAGTGCGTGTGTGGGGAGCGGTGGTGCAGCGGTTAGCGCGCTGCGCTATGAACCCGGCGATCTGGTTTCGATTCCCGCTCACGGCCAACACCAGTGACGATTATCTGAACCGGTCCTAGACCTCCCCTAGGTAGACTCAGCATCAAATGAGTACCTGGTGCGGTGTGTAAACATCGCCACTGGGGAGACAAAGGCGGTCGGGCGTGGTGCTGGCCACCCACCCCCTCGTGTGCCGTGCCGGCCTTCATAGGTGCTCGCTAACAGCACTTGCCCCTACAGTCTGTTAAGGCTACACGGGGGAATCTTCGTCTTTTTCGCGTGCGAGCGTGCGGCTATTATAACCATAACCGCGAGGTCATAAAAGCCAGCACAAGTTCGAATTACAAGCCGGCGTTTAAAAACCCTCGGCGCCCGCATGTTCACGACGGACCTGGATAGTGCTTCATTTCAGCTTTGTCAGACAACGCCGGACAAAGCCGCGGCCACTCTACGACTTTGTTTTTACACCATCGGATTGCTTTGGCGGCTGTGAGAATTGGTCTGCAGTGTAAACACTGCGTGGGGTTTTTGTTGAAATTCCACCCCCCCGCCCTCGCCCTCGCAAATATTATGCAGAGAGAGAGAACGGTCCGCGGAAGAGGGTATCGTAGAGCTGCCTCTGAGATCCCTTCAGCTGACCCCTGGACCCACACACGGTAGAGGGGTCAGAGTAATGTTCGTCGCATAACAGTCAAATTAAACAGAACTGACATCTAGCCAAATGCAGTGTGCGTGCTGTCATTGGTGATTGGGCTGAGCTCCATGACCTCACTACACTGAGAGCATGACGTCACTACACTGAGACCATGACCTCACTCCACAGACCATGACCTCACTACACAGACCATGACCTCACTACAGAGACCATGACGCCACTACAGAGACCATGACCTCACTACAGAGACCATGACCTCACTACAGAGACCGTGACCTCACTACAGAGACCATGACATCACTACACAGACCATGACCTCACTACACAGACCGTGACCTGACTACACTGGAGAACCCGGTTTAATCACAGGTGGATTTGAACCCAGGACCTCAGCGGTTGCGGCCCAGCGCTCTGACCTTTGAGCCACCGGACCACCGCTATAAACGCTGCGACACAACACCGAGGGACACGTACAGTGCATTAATTTATTGGCTGCACGAGTCGGCAGTGCGAAATCCGACTCCGAACAGCCTCGCGCCCTTCCAACGTGTCCTGCCCTCTCCTTGGGCTGCACTTTCCAAACGTCCCGGGAATTATATAGAGAGAGAGAGGCACTGGAGTTGCGAACTACAGTCGGGCAGATATTAAACTGCATCGGAATTCACAGCAGAGCCGCTACAAGAACAATGCAGGGCAGAGTTTGGTCGTGGAAGAGAGCGAGAGAGAGAGAGACTTGTTCATGAAAATGTTCAGTTGCGTCTGTGAATTAATTCTTCGTACACGTCCCGGCCCTTTGTATGCATGTACGTCGAACTTCTTTCGCACCGTACGTCGCCAACCGTTCTAATTGCGAGGTGCAATCCGCTGCTGGATGAGGGTCTCGCCTGGTGTCTGCCTCTCCCTGTAACCGTGACAAATTCCACGGCGCGTGTGCCCGTCACGTGCCCGCCCCATTGCCGGGCAGCGTGGTGAAGAATGGTCGGTCAAGCCGCGTGGGGAGGTAGACGCCCAGCGGGTGGCTGGGCAACAGAGCAGCAAAGATTTAACAAGGGTTGCCACCTCTCCAGGTTTCACCGGGACAGTGCCGGGCATTGGCATCTGGGGGAGGGGGGGGGGCACCGGACACCCGGTACCGCTGTTCTGTCGAATGTTGTCGCGGGAGGCTGCGGCAGTGTTTCAGTTTTTCATTTATTAGGTATAACCCTGCTCTTGAATCGGGTGCAACCGCAACAAACAAAAATCATGAACAAGAAACATCTTAAAGTGACCACACGCAACAGAAAAATCCAGGAAAAAACAGCAAAGTCTTCCAGAAAAAGCACCGTATATCAACGCTGTGTGCGAAAATCCCAGTGGGATGCAAGTCAAACAATATCAACCATAAGAGAATTTAAATTAAAGTTATCAGGCTAACTCTGTAATACAACAAGCAAACATGGCTAAACCAAAACGTTTTCAAAATCTAATAATAGGGTTTTCCCCCTTTTTTCTGGCAACAAAACTTAAACCTTTTTACGAGGATTCATGTCACTGCATTAACCACAATACCTGCAGTCAAATGCAAACAAAGAAGACACGATGATAATATATGCATTGTCCTTGAAACTGATATATTCGTCGTGTGTTTTTTGTTTGCATTTGACTGCAGGTATTGTGGTTAATGCAGACATGACTCCTTGTAAAAAAAGGTTTCAGTTTTGTTGCCAGAAAAAAGGGGGAAAACCCTATCATTATATTTTGGTACTGGCAAAGGAGGTCCAATGATGATGATGTTTTCAAAATCACCAAAATAAAGCTATAAAAACAATGTAACAGTGATCATAGGAGCTGTGATTCAAATTTGTCAATAAACGATATACATAACATGTGCGACCAAACTTTACAAGCCATTGCTGGCCGCATGAGTCACTCCATAACAGCAGGAGTATCAGCAGCAGTATATGGTCACAGAGCCGTGTGTCGACTCAGAAACACGCGCGCGTTTGGCCCTTGCCTGCTGGGAACGGTGGCTTACTCGACACAGGCGCATCGTGCATTCAAACCGGGGAGTCGGGAGGTGGGTGAAGTCGGGAGGTGGGTGAAGCTCTTGAGTCTCGCCGTCTTTTCTGCAGCCGAGACTTAATGCGACGAGGCAAAAACATCGAGCCAGCGGCAGAATGTTCCGCGCACATTGGGGCTCTTGTTGGCGTTCCTAAATCGGGCCTCCTCGCCCTCCCCGAACGAATCCCTATCTAGATTGTAAGTCATGCGTCTGAGAGCCTGCAGGCTCACGCCGTGACCCTGGTGATTGCCCCTATGCCGAGCCCACATGCGCCCATCAGATGCCTGGCACGCATCGTCAGCCGACCGTCCACCGCTTGACGGATAAGGCTAAATCTAACAACACTGCTGGAGTGTTTACATGCATACGTGTGTGTGTGTGTATATACGGTACATGATACATACACACATATATACACGGTATGGGGGAGTGGTGGTGCAGTGGTTAAGAGTACTTGCGCTGCCCATCCGGTAACCCGATTTCGAGTCCCGCTCACGGCCAACATCGGTGGCGAATATTCGAAGTGATCCTGGGCCTTCCCTAGGAGACAAAGACGGCCGGGCGTGGTGCTGGCCACCGACCTTCTCGCGTGTGGTGCCGGCCTTCATAGGTGCTCACCCACGGCACTTGCCCCAACAGTCTGTTAAGGCTATAGGGGGGATCTTTGTCTTCTCTGTGGAGTGAGGTCATGGTGCGCTCTGACCGGTGCGGTGCGTAACCATCGCCACTCGGGAAACAAAGGCGGCCGGGCGTGGTGCTGGCCACCCACCACCTCGTGTGCCGTGCCGGCCTTTAGAGGTGCTAGCTCACGGCGCTGGCCCCAACAGTCTGTTACGGGCCATAAAGGGGGGGGGGGGTGGGGGATCTTTTTTTCGTGTGCTCTGGATGGGAACGCGTAGCTGCGGGGCCCAATGCGTTCTTCTCCGCGTGATCGTCCGCGATTTTTAAATCCTTTATATTAAGTTCACTTGCTTGCTTGCTTGCGCACTTACGACCGTGCAAATCTTTCGGTCGTTTTTTAACCCACTTCCCGTGATCCAATCGAGCTGACATTTTGCACACAGACTCGTTGTGCGTGACGATTTATTTTCGTGAAAAATGTTTTCCCAACATTTTCCACTTTTTAGAAAAAAAAAATTTCATATTTAATTTAAAATATCAATGTGATAAAGATGAAACTCTTACTCAAGAAAAACATAAATTAATAATAAAATAAACCGATGCCACGCATATAAAGGATTTATAGTGAAAAACGTTGCTTTTACGGGTTAATTTTTTTAGAGTAATTTGGCGCTGGGCCGTCAATCAGCGGCGAACCCGGCGCGAGAAGCGGGCACATTCCTCGGGAGGTGGGTGATGACTGTTGGGGGGAGGGAGGCGTGCGGGGGGGGGGGCCCTTTGGATATTTTTTTTCCCACGGAAGTGACATTGCCCATCTGTGCCTGGGAGCCATGCGGCTGCGCGCATCCCGTCTGGCCCTGGGCGCTGTGAAGAAAGCCACCGACTGCTTGGTTCTTTCGGTAAAGTCACGTAGAAGGGAAATAATAAAATAATAAAAATAAAACACAATTAAATAATTCTAGATTTGAAGCTTTCGTGACTGCAAGGAATCATATTCTTAGGTTTTTTCGGTAAAGTCACGTAGGTAAAACATCAAAATTAATGAAATAAAATAAAATAAAACAAAAATCACGACGTTTCGGAGGCAACACAAGTCTCCGTCATCAGGTGGGACCGTCACAGCCAGATTAGCTGCATCAAGTGTGTTGCCTCCTCTTGATGCAGCTAATCTGGCTGTGACGGTTCCACCTGATGACGGAGACTTGTGTTGCCTCCGAAACGTCGTGATTTTTGTTTTATTTTATTTTAATTAAATAATTCTCACGACGTTTCGGCCACAACGCAAGCAGTCGTCCTCACCTGAGGACGGCTGCTTGCGTTGTGGCCGAAACGTCGTGAGAATTATTTTTATGTTTTATTTTTTTATTTTATTAGTTCCCTTCTACGTGACATTACCGAAAGAACCAAGAAGATGAATCCCTGCAGTCACGAAAGCTTTAAATCGAAAGCCATGACTGCTTTACCCTCGGTTGTGCCACCCCGTGTTAGTTTCGCGGTTGGAGCCGTGGAGGCTAACCGGCTGTGCGCGTGCGTGCGCGTGCGTGCGTGTGTGCTTTCGGCTTGCGCAGCTTGTTGTTCGGTACCATGTCCGACGTTTCGCTCCACGTGCTGGGAGATTATTTTGTTTTAAGAAAATGAATTAAGCGTTGCCAACTTTGTCGCAGACCGAACCCGGGCATATTTCTCGGTCAGCCTCTAAGTCTACTGGTCCGTTATCAAAACTGTGCGATATTCTGTCACAATGAAGTTCAACACGGCAATACCGATACCAGATGCTCAACACGGATTTCAATTCCCTGACTGTCCGGGTCAAATCCGGATAGATGGCAACCCAGAATCGAGCCACTCAACTTTCTCCCACGTCATTTCGTGTTGCTGCTGCTGTTATTGGTTCTGGACGCTGATTGGCTCAGATCTCTGACGTAGGCCGGTTCTATGGTTGACTCCTGCCATACGAACGTGGAATGTCCACAATTGGATTATGCAATAGGTACCCACACCCCACCTAAATTGATTTGAAAGAGAAAACACTTTGACTTTGATTGCAAAATTAAATGTAAATTATACAATTCTAAGTGTAGCGGTGAAGTATGGTCAAACAACCCACGCGACCAACACTGCAAGGGAAGAGCTTCATACAGCAGTTGATTGACAAGGGCTTCAACAATAATTACGTAATTGACTGTAAAACGACCAATAATATAGAAAAAACAGAGTGTAGTGTTTCCTTCTTACGGTGCCCTGAGTCACATATTACAGCCATGCTTGACACATGTGGGCTCATAATAATATTAATTGCCCCGTTTCCCCTTTCAGCCACAACTCTGCGGCTTATATTATTATTAATTTTCCCAAGGAAACGCGATCACCCTTTTAATTGAATACTTACAAAAAAAAAGTTGCTCAACGCTGACGAAACAACCCTACCCCCCCCCCCTCAAAAAACAAACCTAGCGTCTGGAGCTTTTCTCTTGCCCGCCTTATCGGAACACTTATTCCGTGGCTGTATTGCGATTATTGTTTTATTTGACCGCGAAATTCTAATATATTACATCTTGGTTTATGCCGAATCCTCGGTAGGCGAGTGGGAGTGCTGTTGTGGGGCGGGGGGGGGGGGAGGCCCTCGTGAAAGCACGTGATCAGTAACCGATCGTTCGGTGGGGGGGGGGGGGGGGTATTGGGATGCGTCTCCTGCACGACGAGGAGGAGCGATTTTGTGTGAACTCAGCGGCTTGGGTGCACGGCCACGTGGCTTGCTTCAGACAGCATCGCCTCCGTTCGTATCTTGAGAATCTGCTGGGAGGCTTCCACCCTATGCCTCCCTCTCTCTCGACTCTCCCTCCACCATTCATCCCCCCCCCCCCCCACCGACACCAACTCTCACCGTCTCATCTTCTTGGTTCTTTCGGTAAAGTCACGTAGAAGGGAAGTAATACAAAATAATAGAAATAAAAACATAATAAAATAATTCTCACGACGTTTCTTTGTTTTTATTATTTTATTACTTCCCTTCTACGTGACTTTACCGAAAGAACCAAGAAGATGAATCCCTGCAGTCACGAAAGCTTTCAATCGAAAAATCTCATCGTCTCGTCGGCGCACGCATGGGTCCCACCCGCCCGCCCGTCCGCCCGTCTCTTTCTTTAACGGGCGAGATTTTTTAGCATCGGAGGGACATTTCAGAAGCTGAACGGCACCATGAGACGAAGGCGATGGCTCCATTGGGGCGAACACGGAGCGGGGGCCGTGCCTGCTGCTCGGCTGAAAGGGGTCACGGGGCGTGGGGGGGGGTGGTGGTGGGGGGCGGTGGTGGGAGGGGGGGTGGTGGGGGGGGGGGTGGGGGAGACGCGGGTGTGGGAGTGAGCGCGGTGTGCACCCGGGAAGAGGGCACGGCGGCTGGTGGTGGTAGTTGTTGTTGTTCGTGGTGGCGAGGTGGTGCTGGTGGTGGTGAGGTGGTGCTGGTGGTGAGGTGGTGCTGGTGGTGGTGGTGCTGGTGGTGGTGGTTGTTGTTGTTCGTGGTGGCGAGGTGGTGCTGGTTGTGGTGAGGTGGTGCTGGTGGCGAGGTGGTGCTGGTGGTGGTGGTCCTGGTGGTGGTGGTTGTTGTTGTTCGTGGTGGCGAGGTGGTGCTGGTTGTGGTGAGGTGGTGCTGGTGGTGGTGGTGGTGATGTGGTGCTGGTGGGGATGAGGTGGTGCTGGTGGTGGCGAGGTGGTGGTGGTGCTGGTGGTTGTTGTCGGTGGTGGTGAAGTGGTGCTGGTGGTGGCAAGGTGGTCCTGGTGGTGGTTGTTGTTGGTGGCGAGGTGGTGCTGGTGAGGTGGTGCTGGTGGTGGTGCTGGTGGTGGTGCTGGTGGTGGTGGTGCTGGTGGCGAGGTGGTGCTAGTGGTGGTTAACTGGTGTTGGTAAGGTGGTGCTGGTGGTGCTGGTGGTGGTGGCGAGGTGGTGCTAGTGGTGGTTAACTGGTGGTGGTAAGGTGGTGCTGGTGGTGGTGAAGGGGTGGTGGTGTGAGGTGGTGGTGGGGAGTGGTAGCGCACCGGTTAGCACATCCGGCGACCCGAGTTCCATTCCCGCTCACGGTCAACACCAGTGACGATTATTTAAATCGGTTCTGGGCCTCCCCTAGGCCGACTCAACCTCAAGTGGATACTTGGAGCGACGTGTAAACATCGCCACGAGGGAGACAAAGGCGGCCGGGCGGGTGCCACCCACCCCCTCGTGTGCCCTGGCTGCCTTTCATAGGCGCTCGCTAACAGCACTTGCCCCAACAGCCTGCTAAGGCTACACGGGGTGGCCTTTGTCTTTGGTGAGGAACAATCCTGGGCTCTGAATACTGCGTTTTATATTCCAGGCACTGCGGGAGCGCTGCTGTGGCGGCGGCTACGCGGGGCTGACGGTTCCCCGAGCTGCCCAGCTGTGTCGCTAATAACAACACTGGCCTCACTTTCAACAGCGCTTGGCACGGAACGTGTAACGAGAAAACGGATCACAGACCCCCCCCCCGCTCAGTGCCGGATTAAGCTCGTGCGGGGCCTGTAGCATGTGTTATGAAGGGGCCCTAAAATGACAAGAAGAAAAAAAACACGTAAATATGAGAAAACACACAGTTTTAACTCGCACAGTAAAAGGAAATAAAAAAAGAGATTTGTATTTTATTTTATTATTTCCCTTCTACGTGACTTTACCGAAAGTACCAAGAATTTGAATCCCTGCAATCACGAAAGCTTTAAATCGAAATTTGGCACGGTAAAGTAATTGTATTTTTTTTATTTGCCATACAGCCAACCTTAAACACCCAGTCGTTCGTAAAAGTAGAAGGCGGTATAGTACTATAGTAATAGAGCAAGTGCAGAATCACTGAACCGGAACTGATTGCTTGAAAGCATTTCACGCGGGGCCCTGGAAAGTGCGGGGCCCGTAGCTACATATATGTAGCAGCAGCTTTTGCTACAACGATAATCCGGCACCGCTCACGCTCCCCCATCATGCCCTGCAGAAGCGGCGTTCATCATATCGCAAACATCTTTCTCTTTTTCGCTTGTAAAAAAAACCCACACTCGCGGTCGATGATTAATGTTGTTATTATTTGAAATGACATTCTGTTCGGGCCGACCTAAAGACGCAGCGGATGTCAAACCTTCCCGCGTGTACTCTTTCATCAAAGCGAAAACATACCCACAACACACCCCGCACACACACTCGATCGATTGATTTGCCGGCGAGCGTTATTAGCGGTGCGCGCGCGAGTGTTTCCACCCCCCTCCCCGCACACTCCTCTCCTCCTCTTTGAGACGTTTAAATTGAAACCATTTCGCTTCCCGCCGAACCAGCGGTGGCAACGCGGAGCCCCGCTGAAAACGCGCGCACGTGTTCTGTGCGCGTCTCGGCATCGGCCCGTAGGGGTCACTCTTCACCAAGACACCTCACTCGATACCACAAACTATGAACTATTTTATTAAAAAACAACATTTTACCAGGAAAAAGGTCCACTGATGCTATGTAGCTTTTTTTTCTTTTCAGAAGCGACCTGGCCACGGACGATAGCTCAACGAAGTGGCTTATCGCGTGGAAATGTATAGCAGCCCAAATACTCTGAACGCGTGTTTCCTAAATGTGGAGGGGAAAATCGGAGGACCCGGAGAAAAATCCATGCGACCACGGAGAGAGACACGCACACTCCAAATATACAGCAGGCGTCAGGGTCGGGATCGAACCCACGACCTCCTCCGTATCAGGCGAGGTTGTTAACATCTCCTAGCCACCGTGATGATGATAACAGATTCAAACTCCAAATATACAGCAGGCGTCTGGATCGAACCCACGACCTCCTTTATACCAGGCGAGGTAGTTAACATATCCTAGCCACCGTGATGATGATGATAAGAGATTCAAACTCCAAATATACAGCAGGCGGCAGGGTCGGGATCGAACCCACGACCTCCTGCGTACCAGGCGAGGTGGTTAACATCTCCTAGCCACCGTGATGACGATAAGAGATTCAAACTCCAAATATACAGCAGGCGTCAGCGTGGGGATAGAACCCACGACCTCCTGCGTACCAGGCGAGGTGGTTAACATCTCCTAGCCACCGTGATGACGATAAGAGATTCAAACTACAAATATACAGCAGGCGTCAGCGTCGGGATCGAACCCACGACCTCCTGCGTACCAGGCGAGGTGGTTAACATCTCCTAGCCACCGTGATGACGATAAGAGATTCAAACTCCAAATATACAGCAGGCGTCAGCGTCGGGATAGAACCCACGACCTCCTGCGTACCAGGCGAGGTGGTTAACATCTAGCCACGGCGGCGATACCCACAACATCGCGAAACTTCCTCGTTTTGACATTCGTCCTGGACCACACCCCGGTGTGTGGCCATCAAACGCGTCAGAACATCACCAGGTCGAAGCGCGCATCTCCTTCACACGTGGAAATGATCAAGACACGTGGCTGCTGCGGCTACTGGTGCTGCTGCTGGTTGTGCTGCTGATGCGGCTGCTCGGGGTGCTGGTGGTGCTGGTGGTGCTGGTGGTGCTGCTGGTGCTGCTGGTGCTGCTGGTGCTGCTGGTGGTGCTGGTGGTGGTGCTGCTGGTGGTGGTGCTGGTGGTGCTGGTGCTGCTGATGGTGGTGGTGCTGCTGCTGGTGGTGGTGCTGCTGGTGGTGGTGCTGGTGCTGCTGGTGGTGCTGGTGGTGCTGCTGATGGTGGTGGTGCTGCTGCTGGTGGTGCTGGTGCTGCTGGTGGTGCTGCTGGTGGTGGTGCTGGTGCTGCTGGTGGTGCTGCTGGTGGTGGTGCTGGTGCTGCTGGTGGTGCTGCTGGTGGTGGTGCTGGTGCTGCTGGTGGTGCTGCTGGTGGTGCTGCTGGTGGTGCTGCTGGTGGTGGTGCTGGTGCTGCTGGTGGTGGTGCTGGTGGTGGTGGTGCTGGTGCTGCTGGTGGTGGTGCTGGTGCTGCTGGTGCTGCTGGTGGTGCTGCTGGTGGTGCTGCTGGTGGTGGTGGTGCTGGTGCTGCTGGTGGTGGTGCTGGTGGTGGTGGTGCTGGTGCTGCTGGTGGTGGTGCTGGTGGTGCTGGTGCTGCTGGTGGTGGTGCTGGTGCTGCTGGTGCTGGTGCTGCTGGTGCTGCTGCTGGTGCTGCTGCTGGTGCTGCTGGTGGTGCTGCTGCTGGTGGTGGTGCTGGTGGTGGTGCTGGTGCTGCTGGTGCTGCTGCTGGTGGTGGTGCTGGTGCTGCTGGTGGTGGTGCTGCTGGTGGTGGTGCTGGTGCTGCTGGTGGTGGTGCTGGTGGTGCTGGTGGTGGTGGTGCTGGTGGTGCTGGTGGTGGTGGTGCTGCTGGTGGTGCTGCTTTGAGCATGGAGACATCACGGAGCTTTTTTCGAGCTGCCGTTCAAGTTGACCACCTTATCCACACTCGCATTGCCGCACTTTTCCCATGCGCGCCGATAATGGAGCTGTTTGTCGCATGCCAGTCAAGCCCAAATGTTCAGACCTCAGAGCTGGAACTTTGCCAAATTGAGTGAAATCCACCCCCCACCACCACCTGCCCCCGATTTACAGAAATGCAATGGGGGCTCTTTGCGTGCAAGTCACTGGTGACCTGGCTGAGAGCATGTGTAACATATTTAAAAATCACTTGCACGCAAAAGCATCTAAGTGCCTGTCAAGGATCTAAATGCTGGTTGAGCACTGAATGGGATGAACTAGTTTCCACGTGTAACACGATATTGTGCGCTGTGCGGCGGGCATCATAGAAGAGGATTTGCCAAATTTAGCTGCTGTAGTAATAAGTGTTGAGATTTGCATTTTCCAATGCAGAGAATTAAGTAACCAGAGGTTCAGAGAGCTCAGCTCATTTCTAAGATCATAACCAGTCCGCCCACCTACCCAGTCCGCCCACCCACCTACCCAGTCCGCCCACCCACCTACCCAGTCCGCCCACCCACCTACCCAGTCCGCCCACCCACCTACCCAGTCCGCCCACCTACCCAGTCCACCCACCTGCCCAGTCCACCCACCTGCCCAGTCCACCCACCTGCCCAGTCCACCCAC
Source organism: Lampetra planeri (assembly GCF_965212315.1). Classification (NCBI taxonomy): domain Eukaryota; kingdom Metazoa; phylum Chordata; class Hyperoartia; order Petromyzontiformes; family Petromyzontidae; genus Lampetra; species Lampetra planeri. The sequence goes on along the minus strand of NC_136152.1, from coordinate 2,000,058 downwards.
CTGCCCAGTCCACCCACCCACCTGCCCAGTCCACCCACCCACCTGCCCAGTCCACCCACCCACCTACCCAGTCCACCCACCCACCTACCCAGTCCACCCACCCACCTACCCAGTCCACCCACCCACCTACCCAGTCCACCCACCCACCCAGTCCACCCACCCACCTACCCAGTCCACCCACCCACCTACCCAGTCCAGCCACCTACCCACCCACCCACCCAGTCCACCCACCTACCCAGTCCGCCCACCCACCTACCCAGTCCACCCACCCACCCAGTCCACCCACCTACCCAGTCCGCCCACCCACCTACCCAGTCCACCCACCTACCCACCCACCCACCTCTTAATCGCTCATTCGAATAATGAGCACTACATTTATGACCCTTGTTCAACCCACTGCTGGATGGAGATCAGAGGCCTCCCCATGCTCTATCTGGACACGGGGGCTGTTTGACCATTACTCTACCACGCTGGTCAGGCGAGAGGGTTCGTGAAGATGGAACGCCCAGGACCGGTTTACATATCACTCGCCGATCAGGTATCGAACTCGGTTCGCCGGGGTTCATAGCGAGGCACTCATTCATCCAAGCGACGCGCGTAGCAGCAGCAGCAGCAGCGGCGGCGGCGGCACGTGCTCAGCACACAACCACCTCTTATTCGTCCGAGTCAACCATCAGCTCCCTCCCTGCCCCCCCCCACACACCATCATCCCCGTCTCGCCCGAGAGAACGCGGCTCAGCCTCCTAAGTCGCGTCGCATGGGACGAGGCCGCGGCGACAACGGAGTAAGAAACACAGAGACAGCGGCGTTCGTCGGCGACCTCTAAATGTTTGCCGATCTCGCGAAATGTGCGGTCTGGGGACGGAGCGAACGACATGAGGCCGGCGGTGTGGCGCAAACGAAACGAATTAACAAAAAAAATAGATTTCTAAAATCCACCCGCTGCTGCGGTTTGCGCGAAGAATGTGGATCTGTTGGACTGCATTAGGGGAATGAAACGTCTCAATGTACCCGCTGCTAGCACACCGATTCGTGAAGCGGGGCAGGGGGGGTTTGGTTGCTCGCACCGCGGTACGAAGCCCGCGGCGACACGAGTTCGATTCCTTGGCCACGGGCGACGGGAGCGGCGAGTGATATCCGAACCGATCCTTGGGTGGTTCACTTTCACCAACCCCATTCTGACCGGCGTGGTGAAGTATGGTCAACCAATTCCCACCGGCCGACACGGCGCGGGGAGGCCTTCATCCAGTCGTGCATTGACAACGACCGTAAGCTGCAATTATTTAGAAATCAATTACCAATTTTTGTTGTTGTTTTTATAATTGCAACAAAATGCTAAAGTGCATCGAAAATAATGTAATGGTAAACACTTGGCAGCCTCTTTGTCAACCCACTGCTGAACGAAGGCCTCCCCGTGCCATGATAGACGTGGAGGTTGTTTGACCATACTTCACCACCCACGTTGGTCAGTGCGGTAGGTGAAGGAGGAGGTCCCAGGACCGGTTCAGACACCGCTCGCTACTGATGTGAGCCGTGGACGGGAATCTAACTCAGCGTTTGCCGGTTTCATGGCGGTGTGCGCAAACTGCCGCTGCGCGCATCGCTGCGCCCATCTAAAAATACCCCCTTTGGATAAACTCCAAACAATTCCTTCCCCGCAGCATCACGGTAAAAAAATGTAAATACCGTAAATTATATTTGAACAGAAATGAAATCCTACCAGCCGTCACAGAGATCTTTGGATTCCTCGACAGACCGGCAGAACGTTCCTGAAATCGCCAAGGGTCGTCGCTTTTGAGCAACAAAAAGCTGAATTTTAATTTCGATTTAAAGCTTTCGTGACTGCAGGGGTTCATCTTCTTATTATGTTTTATTTTTATTATTTTATTATTTTCCTTCTACGTGACTTTACCGAAAGAACCAAGAAAACAAAAAGCTGGTTCGGGCCGCGATGACGCGTCACCTCCCCTTCGAGTAAACAACACCAGTCGACTTCAATCGACTAAACAATCCCAACTCTAGGCGATAAAACATCGGCTTGACCGTCATTCGACGAACCTCGCTCACTCTCATACGGCAGAGCGAGCGGGGAAAGTGCTCTGCCCCTCGACTGTGCGTGGGCCAGTGTCACTTGATGGGGCCTCAGAGGTGGCTCTGTGGTATCCCCTTCCGCGGGCCGTTCTCTCTGCGAGAGAATCCGAAAGGCGGACAAAACACCGCGCACCGTACATTGTTCTCTTTCTCAAAACACCGTCTCTCTCTGCGCTCGAAAAGCACGCACCGACGAAAACAACGAAAGAGAGAGAGAGAGGGATGAGCGCGAGTTATAGAGAGGAGAGAGAAATCTGAATCTAATGACAAACACCTGTGGCCACGTCTGATTGCTCTTCTTTCTTTCCTTTCCCCCCCCCCCGCCTCGGATGACATGATGTTTTCAGCATTAGAAGGCGGCGGTGGTGATGGGGGTCGTGCCGGGTGGGTTTGTGGGTGGGAGTCAGGGGTTGAACTCTGACCCTTGTCAAAAAACATTTCTGGGGTGAAATTTTATGAAGAGCTCCTCTGCCCATCCCAGCCCTTTCTATCCCCGCAACCCTCCCGCCTCCGCCCTCCACTCTCCGCTCGAGGGAGGCGGGCGGGGGGTTTGTGCCGAGTTGAAACCGCCCACTCAACGAGCTCCACAGCTTGCTTCTTATTCGTGTTGTTGTTGTTGTTTAAAAGATAAAGTTTACACGGTTTAACAAAGTGACACGTAATGGACGCACCAAGAGAAAGAGAGAATTGGACATAAAAACTAACCCATGGACTCGCTATGCAATGATGTGAGGCATGATGGGTAAATACATAAATAGATATACTGATTTGAAGCTTTCGTGACTGCAGGAATCCATACTCTTTAGTTCTTTCGGTAAAGTCACACCATCTACCTACGTGACTTTACCGAAAGAATCAAAGAGTATAGATATACTGACATCCAATTCGTCTCTTCACATAGAATATAAATTTTCGGTTCATCAGCCTTGACCATTTCAAGACCACCAATAATCATCATCAGTTTAGCAATCCACTGCTGCATGAAGACCTCCCTAATGTCGTCGTCGGTCATGGGGGATTGTTTGACCATACTTCACCGCGCTGGTCAGTGCGGGTCGATTAAGTTTCGGCGCAGGACCGGTTCAGGAATCGAACCCAGGTGTGACCAGGGCCGCAGCGCGGGGCACTAACCGCTGAGCTACCGCTCCCACCCGATGACGATGGTTGATTCTGGGAAGGTGAAAAGGTTTTGAGAATTCTCTGGCCAACGTTTGACTGACCTAATATAGTACAAAGCATTCTTTGAGCTCAACAATTTACCGACCGAAGTAGGGACGCTTTTGCAAGGGAGCGTTTAATGTTGAAAAATTGCTGCTGTTAGTGTGAGCCTAAGCATGCTCTAAACATCTCATTCTCGCAGCCTTCTGACCGCCGTTTGTATATGCGAATTGCTCTATGAATAGAATTTATATTCTCCGCAACTGTAAAGTAGTTTAGTGTTTTTTTTTAACAGCACAAAAGCTTCCTTTGATTTGAATGATTTCATTTACATTTTTCAAAATGAATTATGCCAGCTTGTGCGTTCTTTGCCAACTATTTTTTTTATTAAAGTTTCTTTCCCCATTTGAGGCAACCCGGGAACGCTTGGCTTTTCATGGCGCGCGCACGCGCACGCGCGCGTGGCCTCCCGGGGCCCTCCGAGGGCACGCGGGCGGCCACGTGCGGTGTGGCCAGGGCAATGCCTCGCTCGAGAAGACATCCCCGCCGGAGTCTCCCAGGCCGGCGCTTCGAAGGGATTTCCGGCGTAAGGCAACTCGCGACCAGCGCACGGGTACGTCAACTGATAATACAGACTTCTTGGTTCTTTCGGTAAAGTCACGTAGAAGGGAAATAATAAAATAATAAAAATAAAACATAATAAAATACAATTCTCACGACGTTTCGGCCACGTGTTGAGAATCAAAGAGTATAGATATACTGACCGAAACGTCGTGAGAATTGAATTTTATTATGTTTTATTTTTATTATTTTATTATTTCCCTTCTACGTGACTTTACCGAAAGAACCAAGAAGATGAATCCCTGCAGTCACGAAAGCTTTAAATCGAAATTTGATAATACAGAGTTAGACCCTACATCAACCCTATAATCCGACGAATTCTTTGGCGAGACGGTTGCATTGGCAGTGGCGCACAAGCACAAACAACAACAACACACGTCAACATTTGCTATGAAGTAGGGCCGTTGCCCGAAACGTCGCCTATATACTTTTATTTCATTTTAAGGCCACACGGTGTTACCGACGGCTGTGTTGAGTTTGTGGTTTTACAATCCGATGGACCACGAGGCCCAACACAAGGAGAGACGGACGCGGCGTGCCAATCTCGCTCCCAAAAACAATCTCCAAACGGCCCAATTCCATTGGCTAGGCATTCAAGGGGGCAGTAGATTTCGGTAAATCCTCCGCCTCTGTCCGCCTAGCAGTACAAGAGGTCACATCGTGCGCTCGATCGACGGGTAGGTCGTCTACGATGGTGGGTTTAAAGTGTGGGTACTCGTACCTCTTCCAAGGGTGTCTGTCTGTCCAGAGTGAAAGAACAGGCCGAACCCCGCTAGACAAAGCTCCCTCCCTGTGGAAGCCTTTCTCCCCCCCCCCCCCCCAGCGGGCAATCGCAGGGCAGCAACCTCTGTCCCCCGTTGCTGACCAGCCGAAACTGCCTCGTGTCGTGCGGCCACCTTCGGCACCGTCACACGCGGTTAAGCCACGATTCCTGGCGCGCGCCAAGAGAGGAAGGGGGGGGGGGTCTGTGACCTCTGGGCATGACTCGACTCGATGGAAACGTCTCGGCACTGCCCAGGTATTTATTATTTAGTTTAAGCCTGCATGACAGCGGCTGACGATTGGCTAGGCGCGGAGTAAGTCCACGCCGAGGGATTTGTTGCGATTGCGATGGCTCGGCCTCTCGGCGGCTCTCAGCGCCGTAGTCGATGTCTTTGACCCGCAGCAGCTGTAGCACGCGGAGTTTAGCAAGGAGCTGACGCAGTCGGTCTTGATGTCTCCACTGCTTGGTTAAAATCCCCTCCGCCCCGCCCACAATGCTGTCACCACATCTCAGGATCACCGGGTGTCGAAATTGATCTCGCTCCGGCGGATGGGCGGATTTCATCGCTCGGTCTCCTTGGTGGAACGCGTCCTGTCCGCCCGCCACTCCATCACGAGTCTCAACCAAAGACCATCGCGTCCTTCATGGCGACGTGGATCAGATCGGGGACGGGCACAGGCGAATTGTATCGGCTTCACTGGGAAGAAGAGTCGGTGGGCTTGGGCACGACGCGTCACGGCGAGGAGGTACTGTGGCAGTCAGGGCCTAGAAAGCGGCCGAACTACGTCCAACCGAGGAGATGGAGCGATGGAATCGGCTTGTGTGCAGGTGTTGGGCGATCGTGAGAAATGGAAGCGGCTTGGGAGGGGTGGGGGGGTATAGGCCGTCGCAAGCCGTCCAGCAGTGGAGTGATCACGGTTGGCGATGACGACGATTACAATGAATGAATGTGTCGACTAAAAGCTGTCCCGACAAGTTCACAACGGCGTCGTTCGCCGCTCTTCGCAACACGGGAAGGCGAAGGGCATCGAAATCGCTTCATCATTCGCGAGGATCGGACAAAATAACTCCACGCACAGAGAGGGCACGCAACGCTTTTGCGCAACTCCGAGGCCATGCGTGCCAACACGCACTAAAGGTTTAACAAGAAAAATAAGCCACCGTGTAGCCCCATAGGCTGTTGAGGCAAAGTGCAGTTAGCGAGCACCTGTTAAGGCCGGACAGGTTTAAGAGTGTGGCCAGCACCAACCTGTCCTGTTTTTTTCCCAGGATCTGTCCTCTCGTTGAGGAGGTTGGCGGTCCTGGTAAATGCCTTCCTGAGATATTAAAAGTCAAGGTATTAGTCGATTGCATAACCATTGTAACACGGAGCCACCACTGAACACAACGCGTGTAAGATTGAGTTCTCCCTTCTTCTCTTTCTCACGATGTGTCCCGGTTTTTATTTTGTTTGTAGCTCGGAGGTGGCAACACCATGACGGGTCTTCCCACTGCTTCTGTCGACGCAAACTCCAACGCAGGCGCTACGTTATGCGGCCGACCTTTATCCGTGAACAGGTAGGGGCGGGGGGTGGGGGGTCCTTTGGGAATGGAAGTCTCTTTTTTCTTTCTAAGAAAGCGTTGACCTCCGGGAGGCCCAGGACAGGTTCACACACCACGTGCCACTCTTCCCCACGGAATCAAACCCAGATGCCGGGATCGTACCCAGGTAAATGCGCAGCCATAGCAATGTCCTGCACACACTGCTACTTGCTGGAAGGGCTTCCACACGAGAGGGCATTTTGACCGACTCTTTCACGTTCGCCAAACGTCCTGGGAATGGGTGAAAGTAACCCACATGCACACGGGCCTGCTAGTCGACTCACTGCGGTGAAGCCATTTGCACGGCTAGACGAACCGAGGCGGTGGAGGCGGCTTTACGAAACGTGCACCTCCTTTTCAACCGACGCATCCGGGGATCGAACGGGTGACTTCGAGATGGCAAGTACGGAGTGATGTCCAGTTGCCCAGGGCAGCATCGCCCACTGCAGCGGCTTCAGAGGTTCTTGTGTGACGTCATCTTCCACGTGGAATGTTCTTCAAACTTATGGGCATGATGCTGTGAGCACGAGGGCTTGGTTTCATCGGGTTCTGTCCAGATCAGCGACCCGGAAATTGTTTCTGCACCCGGCGCATAACATCCAGTATCCATCAAGCTATGGCTACTCGCCACGTGCCTCTTCCGGTCTATTCAGCGTCCTGGAATATATGTAGTGAGAAATTAAGCACTGCTTATTATCATCATCATCATCAAACTAACATCATAAGTATTCATTATCGTCACTTTGCGGCTTCTCTCTAGAAACCCTGGCCCTCACACGCATGCATCTGACAATAATTAGAAACAGCCATCACGAACAATTTAATTCGGGTTCAATTTTCAGTGGCTCCGAGTCCAACAATACCCTGCCGCCGCACGCTGTGTACATCACACGCCGCATTGGAGAGGCGAATCAATCAAACACGCGGCTCATGGGGAGAAGAGGGTGGGGGCGGGAGGTGGTCATGTGAGAGGGGGTCTCGGCAGGGCCCCTAGGTTTGTAGCTGTTGCCTCGATCACGGCACAGGGCTTAGAGATCTCAGCTTAGCGGGGTTCCGCCACTTTGGCCGTCCAGACGTGGATGTGGGAATAATTAGAATTTCAGATGCCCACCCCCTCCGAAAACGGAGGGGCGAGGTGGGAGGGGTGCGGTGGAACGAGATGATGGGACTGTGAATGCCACTCGCAAAAGAGGCACAGGAATTGAGAAGTTAAATTTCGATTTAAAGCTTTCGTGACTGCAGGGATTCATCTGCTTGGTTCTTTCGGTAAAGTCACGTAGAAGGGAAGTAATACACTAATACAAATTAAACATACTAAAATAATTAAATTTCGATGTAAAGCTTTCGTGACTGCAGGGATTCATCTTCTTGGTTCTTTCGGTAAAGTCGCGTAGAAGGGAAGTAATAAAATAATAAAAATAAAACATAATAAAAGAATTCTCACGACGTTTCGGCCACAACGCAAGCAGCCGCGACAGACCTGGTATTCACCTGATGACGGCTGCTTGCGTTGTGGCCGAAACGTCGTGAGAATTATTTTATTATGTTTCATTTTTATCATTTTATTACTTCCCTTCTACGTGACTTTACTGAAAGAACCAAGAAAATTGAGAAGTTCGTGGAGAAAGGTCTGAGCAGCCGACCCCAGCCAATGTTCGTGGGATATTTGCCTTGGAATAATATTTAGGTATTTGTGCGTCTCTGAGCAAGTCTAGGTATGTGTGTGGGTGTCTGTGTAAATCTTTGGATCGTGAAAGTGTCTAAGTCTGTGGGGTAATGTGTGCGTACGTCAGTTAGGATCTCGATGCAATTTGGTGTGTCTCTAAAATGAAAAACATTATTCGGTGCCGCTGTGATGGCAGTGGTGCACAAGCAACAATGAATTTAAAACAACCCCCACACATTCATGAATAGCACTGTCGCATTAAAAGAAAGTAGATGATAGGCGACATTGCCCTAAACGTCACCCATCACACGCG